>NC_053447.1:53105710-53328509 GCF_007990345.1 Gossypium hirsutum | reverse complement strand
CCAAAAAGAAGGGCACATAGGGCGTGTATGTCTAGATGGGGGGGATTATTTATTTTCTAAACCCTATACCCCACAGGCAAAAAAAAAAAAAAAAAAAATCAAAAAAAAAAAAAAATAACCAAACCTAATTACCAAAAAAAAAAAAAATACAAAATATAACAATATAAGTAAAAAAAAAAAAAAGAAATCAATTTACAAAAAAAAAGAGATAAAAAAAAAAAAAAAAAAAAAAAAAAGAAAAAAATTAACCGAAAAACATATAACACACAAGAGAGAGGGCACAATCCCACATAAAATAAAAAAAAAAATGAATAAACCAAAAAAAATGCCACAGACTCAGAAAAAAAAAAAAAAAAAAAAAGCTCAAATAGTAAAAAAAAAAAAACAAAAAAACAACCTAACGGACAAAAAAAGTGTAAAGAAAAAAAAAAAAAAAAAAACAAACCTGGGATGAAAATATTAAATACAAAAAAAAAAACATCGGAAATTTACAGCTCTCTTACTCAAGAACTTACCTCAGGGTGTTGTCGAACGATCCGCTAGCTATTCAACCACTTTTTCCTTCCCTTTATCGGTGTTATTTCCCCTTTGCTCTTGAGCTTAATCAAACAAATAAATTGATTTCATTCATTTAGGCATCAAAAGATGAACACAAGGCACTTAGCCCATATTTATACATTAGACATATTAAAGTCTCATACATGGCAAAAATCATGCATCAACACAACATATTAGCTAGTTTCTTTTCCCTGCCGAATATGCATGTCCATTTTTGGGGTCGATTTTCAACACTTAATACACACATATACACACTAGTAAAGCATCCTCCCCCTTTTCATCAATTAACACATGCATTGCTCATTAACATGCAAAGTTACATTCGGCCTTAGCACACATCTTGCTAGCCGATTCTTCTCATTTAGCAACCAATGCACATATGTGCTCACACAAAAATGCTAAAAAGGAGGTTCCAAGAATCATTCAAGCCATCATCACATGCATCATTAACAAGCTTCAAATTTTGCATGCAATGGCATTAACACAACTCCACCTAGGCCGAATCTTAACTCATCCTCATGCCTCATCACCAAACATCAAACATCAACCAAGAATGATGCATCCATGGTCAAGTGCCATTTCCATCACATAGCAAGATTTAGACCATGGGTTAGGTAGAACTCAAGCTAAAACTAAACATGCATGCCTCTCATGGAACATCATCAAACATACCTTAGCCTAGCTACATGCATGGCGAATCTCTTCACTTTCTTCTTCTTTCCTCCTTAAAATTTTGGCCAAGGATGAACCAAAGGATGAGAAAATTTTTCTTTGTTTTTCTTTCTAGTTTTGGCAAGCATGAAGATGAGAAAAAGATGAACAAAATTCCCCCTTTCTCTTCTTTAGCTCACAGGCAATGGGGGGAACAAACACTACACACACATTTTTTTTTCTTTTGTTTTCCATTTCTTTATTACCCATACTCCTTATTTATCTTCCACTAACAAAACATGTTTCATGACATGTTTTGCCCATCATTCCTTGTATGGCGGCCACTACTCATTAGGGGGGAAATTTGACATGAAAGTCCCCCCTTTGTCCACATGCACTAATAGGTCCTCACACATTGACTATCACATTTTAAATTTTCTCACATAATCCTATTGACTAAATTCACATGAAATAACCAAATTGAAGCTTGAAATTTCACACATTCATAATTACATATTCTAGACAATAAGTATCACATTCAAACATTTCGGTGACTCGGTTTAGCGGTCCCGAAACTACTTCCCGACTAGGGCCAACTTTGGGCTGTCACAACTCTCCCCACTTAAGAAATTTCGTCCCGAAAATCTTACCGGTAAATAGGTTTGGGTATCGTTCTTTCATCGAGCTCTCGGTCTCCCAAGTAGCTTCCTCGATCCCGTGTTTGAGCCATAACACCTTTACTAGCGGAACTCTTTTGTTTCGCAACTCCTTCACTTCACGAGCTAGGATACGCATCGGTTCTTCTTCATAGCTCATGTCGACTTGAATTTCAACCTCCGATGGGCTAATCATGTGCAATGGATCAGATCGATAGCGTCGAAGCATCGAACATGAAAGACGTCATGAATCTTTTCAAGCTCCGGGGGCAAAATCAATCTATACGCAACCGGACCAACTCGTTCGGAGATTTTGTACGGCCCAATGAATCTTGGGCTCAACTTGCCCTTACGGCCGAACCTGAGTATCTTTTTCCAAGGTGAAACCTTAAGGAACACTTTGTCTCCCACCTGATACTCGATGTCTTTCGTTTCAAATCTGCGTACGATTTCTGACGATCCGTGGCTACCTTCAGACTTTCACGGATTACCTTTACTTTCTGTTCAGCATCTCTAATCAAATCAACTCCAAAAATTTTGCTTTCACCGAGCTCGGTCCAAAACAATGGTGTACGGCATTTACGACCGTACAAAGCCTCGTAAGGTGCCATCTTAATACTTGATTGAAAACTATTGTTGTAAGCGAATTCAATCAAAGGTAAATACCGTTCCCATGAACTACTGAACTCGAGGATGCAACATCTCAACATATCCTCAAGTATCTGAATTATCCTCTCGGATTGACCATCGGTTTGGGGGTGAAAAGCAGTGCTAAAATGCAGCTTGGTACCCAGAGCTTCTTGCAATTTCTTCCAAAATCGTGAGGTGAATCTCCGATCTCTATCCGACACGATAGAAACAGGTACCCCGTGTAATCTCACAATTTGATAAACGTACAATTCAGCTAGTTTATCCAATGAAAAATCCGTACGTACGGGGATGAAATGAGCCGACTTAGTCAGTCTATCAACAATTACCCATATCGCATCCTTCTTACTTGCTGACAAAGGCAGTCCGGACACAAAGTCCATTGTGACTCGATCCCATTTCCACTCGGGTATCATGATCGGCTGGAGTAATCCTGAAGGCACTTGATGTTCCGCTTTCACTTGTTGACATATTAAACATCTCGAAACAAAGTCAGAGATGTCCCGTTTCATACCATGCCACCAAAATTGACGTTTCAAATCGTTGTACATTTTCGTACTCCCCGGGTGAATTGACATTCGGCTACAATGGGCTTCGTTCAGAATCATCGAAATGAGTTCCGAATTCCTTGGAACACACAAACGATTTCTGAACCTCAAACAATCATCATCATCAATTTGAAACTCCGATTCCTCGTTCGAAAAACACTTAGCCCGTTTTGCAACCAATTCATCATCGACTTTCTGAGCTTCACGAATTTGGTGAGTCAATAATGGTTTAGCTTTTAATTCAGCTACCAACACATTGTCTGGTAGAACAGACAAATGCACATTCATCGCTCGTAAAGCAAACAATGACTTCCGGCTTAAGGCGTCCGCAACCACGTTAGCCCTTCCCGGGTGGTAATCAATGACAAGCTCGTAATCTTTCAACAACTCAAGCCAACGTCTTAGTCGCAGATTCAAGTCTCGTTGAGTCATCAAATATTTGAGACTTTTGTGATCCGAAAATACATGGCACTTCTCACCAAACAAATGATGTCGCCATATTTTCAAAGCAAATACGATGGCGGCTAATTCGATATCATGGGTCGGAAAATTTCTCTCGTGTAACTTCAATTGTCTCGACGCATAGGCCACAACTCGACCGCCTTGCATCAATACGCAACCCAACCCAAGTAGGGATGCGTCACTGTAAATGACAAACTCTTTACCCGATTCGGGTTGCACCAAAATTGGAGCTTCAGTCAAATGAGTTTTCAGTTGATCAAAACTTTTCTGACACTTCTCCGTCCATTCGAACTTAACGTCCTTTTGAAGTAGCTTCGTCATTGGTGTGGCTATCATCGAGAAACCTTTGACAAATCGTCGGTAATAACCGGCGAGCACCAAAAGCTCCGAACCTCAGTAATATTTCTCGGAGGTTTCCAGTCAAGTATGGCTGAAATTTTGTTCGGGTCAACTCGAATACCCGACGCGGATACCACATGACCAAGAAGCTAACCTCTCTTAACCAGAACTCACACTTACTGAACTTAGCATATAACTGCTTCTCCCGCAAAATTTGCAGCACTAGCCTCAGATGCTCAGCATGTTCGGTCTCGTCTCTTGAATAGACCAAAATGTCATCAATGAACACCACTACGAACCGATCCAAATATGGTCTGAAGATCCGATTCATCAAATCCATAAATACCGCAGGGGCATTAGTGAGCCCAACGGCATCACTAAGATTCATAGTGACCATATCTCGTTCTGAAGGCAGTTTTTTTTTTGGTATGTCCGATTCTCGAATTTGCAACTGATAATAGCCCGATCTCAATCTATTTTTGAGAACACTGTGGCTCCCTTCAGTTGGTCGAACAAATCATCGATGCACGGCAACGAATATTTATTCTTTATCGTCACTTTATTCAGTTGACGATAGTCAATACACAACCTCATGGTTCCGTCCTTCTTTTTCACGAACAATACTGGTGCACCCCAAGGTGAGAAGCTTGGTCGCGCAAAACCTCTATCCGTCAATTCTTGCAACTGAGCTTTTAACTCTTTTAACTCGGTTGGTGCCATACGATATGGAGCTATCGAAATCGGCGTAGTCCCAGGTACAAGCTCAATACCAAACTCTACCTCCCGAACAGGTGGTAAACCCGGTAATTCTTCCGGAAAACATCCGGGTATTCACAAACCACCGACACAGATTCGGGTTTCTTTTCTAATTCTTTGTCACCAAGTACATACGCAAGGTATGCTTCGCACCCTTTTCTTACATATTTCTGTGCCAACATTGTTGATATTACAGCTGGCATCCCTTCCAAGTCCGCAGACTCACTTCGGACTACTTCGTTATTTGCGCATCTCAAATCAATAGTCTTGCTCTTGCAATTCACAATCGCATCATGCGCGGTCAACCAATCCAAACCAAGGATAACATCAAATTCATCAAACGGCAAAAGCATCAAGTTCGCCGGGAAACAGGAACCTCGAATTTCCAGGGACATTTCTTGCACACTTTGTCGACAAGCACGTAACGACCCAAGGGATTTGACACCCGAATTACGAACTCAGTAGACTCAATAGGTAAGGTCTTACTGGAGGCTAAGGTTCACATATGTAAGAATGAGTAGAACCGGGGTCAATCAAAGCAATTTCATTAGTATCAAAGAGAGTGGATGTGCCGGTAATAACATCAGGCGAAGAAGCATCCTCGCGGGCACGTATAGCATAAGCTCTAGCAGGCGCACGGGCTTCGGATCTGGTTATATCATCTCTAGATCCTCTCTGACCACCACTAGCATTGCCCATATTTCCAGATGGTCTACCTCGAGCAGTGGTAGCACCCGGTCTCCCACTCTGACTTGCATTCTGTCCGACAACCTCGGGCAATCTTTAATGAAGTGGTCAACTGATCCGCATTCGTAACAGGAGCGGTCAGGAAATCTACAACTCCCCGAATGCCATTTACCGCAATATCGGCATTTCGTCCTGTCTCGACGTTCATTCCCAACACTGGCGACCGAAGTGCCTCGTGTACCCACAGGGGGTCGATCACGATCTCGTCCAAAAAGGCCCGAAGTGCCTCTAAACTGGCCCGCATCATCTCGAAATCTCTTCGATGCTTGTTGAAGAGACCTTCCCGAGGATCTTTTACGAAACTCTCCAGTTCCCTCATCAACTCTTTGCTTTTCTTTTCTAAGCTCTTCGGCTTTACAAGCTCGTTCAACAAGTACCACGAACTCTCGTATTTCAAGAACGCCAACGAACATTTTTATATCTTCATTCAGCCCATCCTCGAAGCGTTTACACATAATAGCTTCGGACGAAACACATTCCCGAGCGTATTTGCTAAGTCTAACAAATTTTCGCTCGTAATCAGTAACCGACATGGAGCCTTTCTTAAGCTCAAGAAATTCCTTCCGTTTTTGATCAACAAATATCTGACTGATATACTTTTTCCGAAACTCAGTTTGGAAAAACTCCCAAGTTACTTGCTCTCGGGGCACAACAGAAGTCAGAGTACTCCACCAATAGTAGGCAGAATCACGTAGCAAGGAGATAGCACACTTTAGGCATTCATCGGGTGTACAAGATAGCTCATCGAGTACCCGGATAGTGTTGTCCAGCCAAAATTCAGCTTGCTCGGCATCATCGCTATCCACAGCCTTAAATTCAGTAGCCCCATGTTTTCGGATTCTATCAACTGGGGGCTTATTTGACCTTATTTGGTCCGTTACCGGCGGTATTGTAGGTGCGGGGGTAGTATTTGTCGGGAATGGAGGTTGTGGAACAGCCATATTAGTTCGAATGTATTGGTTGAACCAATCATTCATCACGCTATAGAATGCTTGTCTAGCTTCATCATTCGGATTACTAGCATTAGGTTGAGAGTCTGCCGGCACTGTCCCTTGTGCGGGAGCAGGCGCTACACTCTCAAGATCATCAGCTACCTCTCGGTCACGATCGGGATCCATTACTAAAAACACATTTACAATTTTCAGAAGTCACCACACTATCAAGTAATCACATAAAATGGCATGTATAGCTAGACCCAACACATTACGGTAGTCCTAGAATCGACTAAACCGTAGCTCTGATACCAATAAAATGTAACACCCCGAACCCGAGACCGACACCGGAGTCGGACACGAGATGTTAACAAACTTTGGAAATTTTTCCAGACACCGCCCAGTCTGAGTACTAGTCGCTTCAAAAATCATATCTTGAGTTTCACAACTCGAAAATCAGTTTTGTGATTTTTCCCTGAAACTAGACTCATGTCCCCACCTATGTATTTTTTTCTAGAATTTTTGGTCGGGCCAATTAGTACAGTTTATTAGTCAAAGTCTCCCATGTTACAGGGGTCGACTACACTGACCTTTTCCCATTACGACTCGGAAATCTCTCTGCACAGAGCTTCAATACTGATGCCGTTTGTTTCTATGGAAACTAGACTCAGAGAGGAATCCATACATATATGGTATGACCCATAATTATCTCTGGTCAATTTATAGTGAATTTCCAAAGGCGGAACAGGGAATCCAGAAACTGCTCTGGCACTGTTCCACAAGAACCCGAATATCTCTTACTGTACTGTTCCTATGATTGTTTCGTTACTTCCATATGAAAGTAGATTCATCAAGGTTCGATTACATAATTTATTCACTATTTAATTCCACTCCTACAAATTCTTGTGATTTTTCCAATCCACACCACTGCTGCTATCCGCTTCTGTTTTCAAAGTAAACCTTACCTAATTTGGGGTTTCATGGACCAACTAGGGCCTTGTCACACATAAGCCCACATATGATCATACTTAGCCATTCTAGTGGCTGATCATTTGCTCAACACTTCCATTCCAACTATAGTACATCATGAAACCATCTATACATTCATAAATACGAATGGTCTAATGCCATACTCCACTTCTACAAGCCATTTTCGCATGGCTGTACACTTATACATTTCATAAAGTACTCGAAAGACAACAATGGGTAGTCCTATACATGCCATATCAAAATTCAACCAAAATAGTACCCAAAAGAGCCTTTGATAGTGTGGGCGACTTCGACTTCAAGATCCCGAGTCCGATAGCTGGAGAACCAAAAATCTATAAAACAGAGGAGCAATGTAACGAGTAAGCAATTTATGCTTAGTAAGTTTGAGCAAGGAATTCCAGCATAAACAAAGAATATCACACATTTAGCTAAACGGAATATTTCATAATACGCAATTTATCGATATTAAACTTACTTCACAACATTAACAACCCTTATGCACATACACAATAGACTAACTTAGCCGAAGGCCGATAGCTCGTTTATCAACTGAGCGAACATTTATTTGTAAGGGCTCGATTTAATTCAACACATACGTAACATATCCCCATATTGGGATGTTTTTCGAGTATTCGCTGGAATTTTACAGCAAGCTCATTCGTTACCAAATCACGTACCTTCGGGATTTAACCGGATATAGCTCCTCGTTCAAATGCCTTCGGGACATAGCCCGGTTTTAGTAACTCACACAATGCCTTCGGGACATAACCCGGATTTAACAACTCGCACGAATGCCTTCGGGACTTAACCCGGATTTAATAACTCGCACGAATGCCTTCGGGACTTAACCCGGATTTAATAACTCGCACGAATGCCTTCGGGACTTAACCCGGATTTAGTATCTCGCACAAAGGCCTTCGGATCTTAGTCCGGATATATTCACTTAGCACAAAGCCTTCGGGACTTAGCCCGGACAGCATTCAATTAATCATACACATCTAACAATAATTCATGGTACATTCATATTTCATTTTCGTTTACGAAACTCAAACACAAGGCACATATTGTCCTTGCACATTCGGCTCAATAGCCACACATAGAGCATGATTTAATCACATCGAAATTTAAGCTCTCTTACTCAAGAACTTACCTCGGGTGTTGTCGAACGATTCCGCTAGCTATTCAACCACTTTTTCCTTCCCTTTATCGGTTTTATTTCCCCTTTGCTCTTGAGCTTAATCAAACAAATAAATTGATTTCATCATTTAGGCATCAAAAGATGAACACAAGGCACTTAGCCCATATTTATACATTAGACATTAAAGTCTCATACATGCAAAAATCATGCATCAACACAACATATTAGCTAGTTTCTTTCCCCTTGGCCGAATATGCATGTCCATTTTTGGGGTCGATTTCAACACTTAATACACACATATACACACTAGTAAAGCATCCTCCCCCTTTTCATCAATTTAACACATGCATTGCTCATTAACATGCAAAGTTACATTCGGCCTTAGCACACATCTTGCTAGCCGATTCTTCTCCATTTAGCAACCAATGCACATATGTGCTCACACAAAAATGCTAAAAAGGAGGTTCAAGAATCATCAAGCCATCATCACATGCATCATTAACAAGCTTCAAATTTTGCATGCAATGGCATTAACACAACCTCCACCTAGGCCGAATCTTAACTCATCCTCATGCCTCATCACCACAACATCAAACATCAACCAAGAATGATGCATCCATGGTCAAGTGCCATTTCCATCACATAGCAAGATTTAGACCATGGGTTAGGTAGAACTCAAGCTAACAACTAAAACATGCATGCCTCTCATGGAACATCATCAAACATACCTTAGCCTAGCTACATGCATGGCCGAATCTCTTCACCTTTCTTCTTCTTTCCTCCTTAAAATTTTTGGCCAAGGATGAACCAAAGGATGAGAAAATTTTTCTTTGTTTTTCTTTCTAGTTTTGGCAAGCATGAAGATGAGAAAAAGATGAACAAAATTCCCCCTTTCTCTTCTTTAGCTCACGGCAATGGGGGGAACAAACACTACACACACATTTTTTTTTCTTTTGTTTTCCATTTCTTTATTACCCATACTCCTTATTTTATTCTTCCACTAACAAAACATGTTTCATGACATGTTTTGCCCATCATTCCTTGTCATGGCCGGCCACTACTCATTAGGGGGGAAATTTGACATGCAAGTCCCCCCCTTTGTCCACATGCACTAATAGGTCCTCACACATTGACCTATCACATTTTAGAATTTTCTCACATAAGTCCTATTGACTAAATTCACATGAAATCAACCAAATTGAAGCTTGAAATTTTCACACATTCATAATTACATATTCTAGACAATAAGTATCACATTCAAACATTTCGGTGACTCGGTTTAGCGGTCCCGAAACTACTTCCCGACTAGGGCCAACTTTGGGCTGTCACACTGTGTTTAATTATATTTAGATTAAATGTTATACTATGTCCTTACTAAGCTATGTAAGCTTACCGATTTTTGTGGATTGTTTTGTAGATAATCGTTGTTGACATTTTGGAATGATCAATCAATTGGCTCACACTATCCATCTAAGTTGGTTGTTTTTGTGTCTCTTATGGTAGTGGCATGTATATATAGATAAATGTGTGGTTTTTAAATGTTAATAGGTGTAGTTTAAGAATGAGATGTGTGTTTTGTTTAAGGTGTGTTTTGTATGGATGAAACAAGTATGCTTATATATTACATAGATGAACACCTTGATGGTTGGTTATTGAATGAAGTGAATTTAATCAAGGTGCAATGTTTATTGCTTAATGTCTTATAAAGGAGGTATTTTGAGCATTTTTGTGATTAATTTTTTAGTATATAAAAGTGGTTCCTTTGAATGGCATATTGGTTGGATGATATAGATTAATTGATTTGGTATATTTAGGTATGTTGTAGTAGTGCCTAGGTCTATTGAATGTATGCATAATTGGAGTGGTGGAATAGGTGAGGTTTGGTCTTAAAATGGTTTTTGCGTCAAATTTGGTGCACATAGCCTGGGACACGGTCGTGTGTCATTTGAGAGTTTCTTAGTGTTCCAAGTCAGTGAGTTATACAACCTAGCACATGGCATGGCACACGGGCGCGTGTGGCAACTCAGAGAGTTACACGACCTAGCACACATTCGAGTAGGGCAACTCAATGAGTTAATGGGTGAGGACACGAGCTAGGACATGGCCATGTGTCCCTAGTTCGAATGCCCTGTTTTCTTTTTTTTTCAACTTTTTCTTAAAACTTTTGTTTTGTTTCAAATTAGTCCCGATTTGCCTCAAAGATATTTTTAGGGCCTCGAAAGCTCGATTTAAGGATGAAATGCTTATGATTAATATGTTTTGAATGCCATTTATTTATTTAATGTTATATTGATAAATGTTTCCTGATTGTATGGTAATGCTCTATAACCCTAATCTGGTGGCGAAGATGGGTTAGGAGTGTTACAGTATCCCGCTAGGCCAAGGAAGTTATAGATCTCTGAAACATTATTAGACTATTTCCACTCAAGCACAGCCTCAATTTTCTTAGGATCAACTTGGATCCTCTCAATAGAAAACACATGACCCAGAAAAGTTACCTCCCTTAACTAGAACTCACACTTGCTCAACTTAGCATATAAGATGCTCATTATGATCATCCTCAGTTTTAGAGTATACCAAAATATTGTCAATGAAGACCACGACGAACTGGTCCAAAAATGGCTAGAAGACCTGGTTCATAAGATCCATGAATGCAGCCGGAGTATTCGTCAAACCAAAGGGTATGACTAGGAACTCATAGTGCCCATAACGAGTCCTAAAAGCAGTCTTATGAACATCAACCTCCTTAACCTTAATCTGATGGTATCTAGAACAAAAATCTATCTTGGAGAACATAGAATCCCCATGAAACTGATCAAATAAGTCGTCAATCCTCAAAAATGGGTACTTATTCTTTACCGTCAATTTATTCAGTTGATGGTAATCCACACACATCCTCATTGTACTATCATTTCTCTTTACGAACAGAACCGGTGCTCCCCACGGGGACACACTAGGCCGAATGAACTCTCAATTGAGGAGTTCCTGAAATTGAGTCTTTAATTTCATAAGCTCCTTTGGCACCATGCAACAGGGAGAAGTGGACACCAAATTTGTACCCGGTAGAATCTTGATACCGAACTCGACCTCTCGATCAGGAGGCAAACCCATGAATTCCTCAAGAAAAATGTCTGAAAACTCAACCGTACAAATATCCCAACAGAAGAACTTATAGGAGTCGAATCATGCACAAAAGCCAAAAATGCTTCACACCTTTTTCGAACTAACTTTTCAGCCACAAGAACGGAGATCACATTGGAGAGATAATCTAAACACTCACTGATCATAACCACCTCCAAATCATGCTCAGATCTCAGAACCACTCTTTTTATAGCATAGTCCAAGACGACTCGATGTTCTACGAGTCAATCCATTCCCAAAATTAAATCGAATTCTATGAATGGCAGTTCCATCAGATTAGCCAAAAACACAACTCCTTGTATCTCCAGCGATACATTCTTATAAAGCATATTAACCCAAACTAACTGACCCAGTGGACTAATTACAATAACCTCTCCAGAAGTGCTCTCAACAGACATCCCCAAATTCATAAAAGTAGAAGTACCTATATAGGAGTGTGTTGATCTTATGTCTATCAAAGCAAAATATGGAGTAATATTAATGAAAAATGTACCAGTGATAACATCCACGGCATCTCTATCCTCACAGTGTCTAGCCGCATAAACCAATACAGGTTGTCTAGCCTCAGTCTAATTAGCACCTCTGCCCAGTGCTCTCTGACCTCTTGATAAGCTATAAAAGTAACATATTTTAATCTTATTCTTAATGCATTTTTGGATGATTAATTATAAAAATTAGTGACTTTGATGCTTCTAATCCTTTAAATTCATGTTTCTATACTTAGGAGAGCATTTGGGAGCGAAATGAGCAAAAAACGAGCCAAAATTAGACAAATAAAGCTGTTTTCAAGAGCCACATGGCCTGAGGATTTCCACACGAACTGAACACACACCCATGTGCCAGCCAGTGTCGGTTTTTAACCCTGCTTCCAAAATATGCGGAAAAATCCAGTTTTTAGGCTTTTTGAGCATTCTAAAGTCTATAAATACCCATTAGAAGAAGACATAACAGAGCCATCAGAGAAAATAAAAGAAAACACTCGAAGAACACCATCAGAATTAACTCGAAAGCAGATCTCCATCAAGATCGAAGACCTCCTTTTAATTTCTTTCAAAGTTTTATTGAGTTTCTTTATGTCATGTGGTTTTTTTTACTTTGAGATGTTTCTAATCGGGATTATGAACTAATTTCCTAGATACCCAGGGAAGATGAAACCTATGATGAATCTTATTATTTGATCTCTGAATTACTTGATAAATATTTTATTATTTTTCTCAATTATGTGTGTTAATTTCTTGTTTTAATATTTTCGGGATATTAATTCATGTTTAATGTGCTTAATGTAGTGGAGCAAAAGTCCCTATTTAAGAGTAGATCTAGCATAATTGAGTGGAGTTGCATACAATCCTAGAAATAGGATGACATAAATCTACCGGATTAAAGTCAAATCTAATAAGAGAATCCATATTGAGTTAATGCGACAATAAGGGTTTTAATTAGAAAAATATTTCAATTAATCAACCTAGAGTCAATTGTTCTTGCTCTTGAAAGAGATATTAACATAATTTAAGGATTTCTACGGATCAAGTCACAAGTGAATAAATTATTTAATTTAGATTCATAATAATAGGTAGAGTTTAGGTGGATTCTTTCCTAGGTATTGTCTATCTCATTGGTTAATATTCGATTATTTCCTTGATTCATTCTCTGTAGCATTCTTAGTTAAATTAATTTAGTAAATTTAAATTAAAACATATCACTCCAAATTGTCGGCTAAATAATAGAAAAATGGTAATTACTAATACTTTTAGTCCTCGTGGATACGATAATCTCTACTCACCATAGCTATACTATTTTTCGATAGGTGCGCTTGCTTTTGTCGTATTTATAGCTAGTTTTGTGACCATCACCTCTATCCACACCATTATCACCTCTGGCTGGACCATGGCCCTTAGGTAGTTGTTGTACTGCCATTTGGGGCTAAACCAACTTGGAGCTGGAGCTTGTATCTGATCAGAATGCTGTGGACAATCTCTGATATGGTGTTCCATTAATCTGTATCGCAGACAAGCTCCTAACCTCCTCCAACATTCATCTGGATGGTGTCTACCACAATCTTTGTTTATCTACATTACAAAGCTTTATGTATTAGTTCTGATATTTATTAACAGATATTTTAGGCTCAAGAGGTTATCAGAAGAATTTACAGAGTTTCACTACAGTCTAACTATTTCAAAATAGTTCTAATAATTTCAGAGTGTTTTTTTTAAACTAAGAATTTAACTAAGTCAAAAGTACTTACAGGATCGACGTTAGAGACTAGGTATTCCACAGAATTATTTTTCAAACTAAAGCAGAAATGAATTTTATTCGGAAAACAATTTTCACAAAAATTTTGAACCCAAAATTTCATAGCCCAAGTTTTTTAACCTGAATATGATACCACTAAATGTAACACCCCAAACCTGGCCTAGACGTTATGGTCAAATCTAAAGAAGTTACGTAAATTGAATGAAGACTCATCTCATTGGTATATAAAAAAATAACGTCATTAGTTCTTTGTATATAAACAAAATCCAGTTTACTAGAGAAAAATATATATTTCTTTGTTTTTAAGAAAACATTACTTTTACGTTTACGAATATTATAACCGTTTGAATTTGTAGCATAAACCTTAATTCAACTCGGTTTAGAAAAACATGTTTTGATGAAAAAAAACCAAAGTTTTGCAGATAATTTTAAAACAAGTTAAAATCCATAAAATAGTTAAAAAGATGGGAAAAATAAAAATTAAGTCCAAACCAAAAATGTCCCAAAGTATCCAAAATAGTCCAGAATTAACAAAACACAATAACCCAAAATTTAAATAAATAGAATGAAACCAAATAAATTTAACCGAGCTCTGTCGCACCAATCCACCTAAGTCTGAGAATTACCTGAAAGTGACAAACAAATAGAGAATGAGTTTTCCAAACTTAGTGTGTAACTTAAAACAAAACAAAATATGAATTTTAAATTCAAACATATCTCATGTCAAAGTAGATACATGACACATATCATATACAAAACTAGTATCAAATGCAAATTTACAATCCTACCCTTGTGTACTACACACCATCTTCGACCATCCCTACACACCATATAGGGTATTAAATACTCATCTGGCCCTACACACCATTTAGTGTCGATATGACACTTTTCAAAATATATTTGGAACTTAGCTGCTAAATCCATAAGCAATTATTGCCATGTACAGAAAATAGATGTGGTGGTGCCACCAGATACCACAATGCAGATTTATAGATGTTCAAATTATACATAACATACTTACTCACATAGCTTATACAAATCATATATGTATATTTATATATATACCTAATTACACATACATGCCAAACATACACATATAAATCATGCTTATATCAGTTTTGTGCTAACAAATAATTAGAGAAATCATGTTTTGTCGCTTGTTTAACATCATATGGGCCCTATGGAAGGCCTATGTTCAATCTAAACATTGTTTACATCCCTAGGGAATAATCTAAAATTTTAGGCCCACCTGCCCATGTGACCCACACGACCTAAATGGCCAACCTATGTGGCCCACACGGCCTTACACACGCCTATGTGGCTCACACAGCCCAAATAGCCCAAACCGTATGTTTCACACGGTCTAGCACACAGCCTGTCACATGGTCGTGTGTAACACACGACCGTGTGGCGTCGACTGAGTTTATTTTCAGCTTATGTCGTTCACTATTTTTCGTGTTTCTCGTTACACATATGGGTATTTCCCAATCTAGTTCCCAAAAAACAAATAATCCCACACCTAAAGCAATAGTTAATACAACACATATCAGTAACGGTTCACAAATTTGACCGAAAGTTTCTCACAAATGAACTAATTAAAACCCTCCAAAAACACATTCGAAACTCTTACCACTAAACAGACATCAATCACACAAAGTTTAGGACGTTGGAGGATCACAAATCGTCTCACGAACTTCCCCTAAAATGAATCAAATTAATTAAGTAACCCAAAATATGAATCATTACACCACAATCTTGAAATTTCAGCAAACCAAATGTCCAATGAACAATTGTAACCAAGGAATTGAGTAAAAACAATAAAACCTTACCTCTGTGAATTGAACCCGACTAAACGAAGACAAAAGAACCAAAACCAATTGAAAGTGATGGCAACAGGAGAAAGAACAGAAAACAAAAGAACAAAAAAAACATTGGAAGGGAAAACAAATAAAAGAAAAAGAACTAATGAAACATGAGAGATAGGGAAAGAAAATGAATAAAATAAAATAAAAATACTTGAAACAGGGGGAAACGTGGGATATTTTGGAAAAAGAAATTTAATTAATCAATTAACAACCAATTTATCTTCAAAAGAAATCAAATCTTATCCCACTAACTAATCAGATTTTTTTCCTAGAGTTTAAATTTAATTTGAATTCATCCACAAGCTTGCTTGAAGAAAAATAAAATATTCCTTACGCACACAGAAACTCGAACACGAGACCTTAAGCAGATATATCAAACATTTAACTAGACCAAATCATATGACAACAACCAACAATCCAAAACTTAGATTCTTGGAGCGTTACACATGAGCTCATATATTATTTGGTTATCATCCAAAAATGCAACTGACCTCTAACTTTAGCTGGTGTTAGTTCAATATGTTGTCAAAATAATTAGTATTGATAACAATTATTAAAATACATATTCTAATTCTTCAATAAAATCATATAAAATTCTATCAAACTATTTTGCATCATCATTGACTCGGGATGGTCTAACCGATCATACCAACACAATGAACTTCTTTTCACTATCTCATATGTTAATCATATACGTGTAATGTATTCCTTCGGAGAATATTTATCATGCAAAAACACAAGTATCTCATGTCATTTCTATCCATGGTTTTAATGTAAAACACATAAAGATTACTTTCAACATATATCTTCTTGATCTAAAAAATAATATTATGTTTTAAAAAAATTTGCATCATAAGGAGGTACAAAATTAACTCTTCATATAAAAGTAAATGTATTTTTTACATAAAGAATAAATATAAATAAAACATATGTTAAACATTGTAAAGAAGTTTATGTCACTAATCAATCACTTCAGTATGCAGTTAGATAAACTGTTTTATATACCATAACACAATAAAATACAAAACATTATAAGATCACAATAATATATTAAAGCTATAACTATAGAGGTTTAAAATTAAAATTTTCTAAAATCCTCCGTCTCGTATAGCATGCATAATTTCAACTTCAAATTTATCATGCATTATGGAGCATCTTTTTTGTTATTATAAGACTTTGCAAAATTTAATGTTTAAGACTTTGCAAATTTTTAAGTTTTAGACATGCAGACATGTACACAATGCATTCATATTTATTATAATATATATTAGCACCATCCTTTTTTATTAGCCTTATATTTTTTTATAACTAGTAGAATTATAATGTCAATATAAACTATGATAATTGATAATTTTATTATCATTCATTTTATCTAGTATCCACATATAAGTAATATTATGGCATTTACTTCTAAAAATATCTAAACCAATGAGAGGTCCAAAATGTCATTATTTCAACAAAAGAAATATATATTTTTTATAAAAGTATATGCAATATTCATTTCAGAGAATATGTCGAAATTTTCAAATATCCAAATTGAGTTCAGTGATTATAGAATTTATTATATTTATCGCAAACATTTACTTTAAGGAATGTATAAGAAATAATTCAGAAAATAATGTAAATTTACATCATATTCTTTACCAATGAGATCATAAGATATTATCCACTCCAAAGAGTTATTAATTAGTATATACCATTAATAATTTTTTTTAGGAATAAACATTTAACAACATTTTGGACTATCCATCTTCCACTTATCTACTTGCCAATATCAACAATAAGTTCCATTCACTTCTAAGAATGAATAAACAATATAATTTGTTAACAAATCAAATAATGTCATCATTGTTTGCAAATTTACTTCAATATCATTGTGATAAATCAAATATGTCTATACATTGTTCCCTTTTCTTTTTAATCAAACCTTGGCAAAATATTAAACCGATTTGCATCTGTCAAATGATCTATGGGTATCATATAAATATTTTCATTAAAATTATTATAATCACTATAGTTATATTGATTATTATACCCATACTAACCCATCAAAGACCATGCTTACAACCACAATTATAACTATGTCATTTTTAAGATTGATTATGCAATGCTATATTCACCTTAGGGAATGAAGCAGATCTAATGATAATTTTTTTCATTATCATAATTTTCTTTCAAAAACTAATCCATAATTTTAAAGAATCTTTTATGTGTTTTCTTACAAAAATTCATGATTAATATAATTATACAGTTCTCAAGCATGTATAGCTTTGAAGCCCAAACTAATCATTGCATATAATACACATTTACAATAGACAAGAAGAACAATCATAAAATTTAATCAAAATTAAAACTAAACTAGTAAATTCTATAAAACAAATAACAAATATATATATCCACATAGAAAGCACAACAAATAAACTTGAGAAGGGATTTATAAATCCATAAAGATGCAAATAGAGAATTATATAAATTGAACTTCTACATAGAAATCGAATAAATTTTCTTTTAAAAATGATTAGACTTACTTAAGTAATTGTGGGTGAGAAGTAGAGACTACGAGCATTTTTTATAGTGAAGAGAAAGTAATCAGCCCCAAGCATATCTTGAGCAACCACTCACGATTTTTTTAACCAAATAATTAAATTTCAATAATTGGAGCCCAACAAAATTCTTGACGTAAACTAAGGACCTGTCACTCTTGAATAGAATCGTGCCGATAACGTGTTATAAAATAATAATAATGCAAAGAACACAAGAATAATATATGAGAATAAGAGAGATTTTTATTGCATTTCTCTTCTTTTGTATCTTCATTACAAGTAGTATATTCTTATATATATATATAGCTATATATATATATAGGGAGATTAGACTCCTTATTTTCTAATACATAAATAGGAAAGAAGTTACAAAAAGATGAAATGTGAAGAGTTAAGGAACATGAAAGATGAAAGGTTGAGAAAGATAAAGGTTGAATATCCACTTAATAGCATTCATAACAAGAAAAAAAAGGAATATTTATCTATTTAAATGGGGCTATTTTACCAAAATAACCTAAAAGAATAAAATATTTACAACAATTACCCAAGTGCAAAAACATTCACCTAAATGACTTGAAATGAAGATTGTTGAGGGGTTTTAAACACCCCATGTCCCCAATCTCCAAAAAATCACTTGATGATTGAAAAAGTGCTTAAAAAAATAATTTTTTGGTGTAGGCCATGTGTATTTTTTCCCACTCGTATTACACTAGTATACATATTATAACAATATCTAAAATAATTTGGGTTTTGACTTTGTGGTGACCGACACCACTTTTTGATTAAAAAATGGTTTTGGTTTAGTGGTGGTAGGCACAATTTTTTTTATTTTTAAAGAAAAGTTTTTTATTTTGACTTTACGCGGACGGACCGACACCACTTTTTTATTTAAAAAATATATTTTTGTTACTTTAGCATTTACTCCGCTTCACCTCCTTCCCTACTCCAAAACAGGGGTTATGCTAACCTAATCTTAAGAAAAAGTAACAAGTTTTATATGACAAATTGGATCTCCTCCAAGCTCAAAGTCGACAAAACTCTCCTTCAACAGGCAAGTTTTTCCTTCCATTTCATAGTTCTTTTTCTTAATTTCATTTTTAGTGTTCATTTTGAAAAAAAAAATTTATTTAGTTTTATTTCATTGCTCTCCCCCCCCCCATTTCATTTTTAATCAAAAAAATATAGGTTTGATTTAGAGTAGTTGTAACTCGTAACTTGCATTATGTGATGATCAGTTCAGATCTATCAGCAAGCGGCGAAGTCGCTTGGGAAGAGTGAAAAGCAATTATTCGATGAGATTATATTGGACACTCCAACGAAACTCAATGGGGGTGTATCTTTAAAGGATCAGATAAAAAGGAAACCACAATATAATAATGATTATCAAGGCAAATTGTTCAATGATCCCATTTCTAATATGCTTAGTAATAAAAATGATAGTAAGAGTTACAATTCAATTAATACTACGAATGGGGAAAGGGAAATTTCAAGAACAAAAGCTTCATCATCAGGTGATTTTTTGGGGATTGAGGACTTCAGTATCGACCATGAGGTGTCTAAAATCCCTTAACATTTAGGTTAATGTTTTTGTACTTGGGTTATTGCTGTAAATATTTTATTCTTTTGGATTATTTTAGTAAAATAGCCTTTAAATGGGCATAATTGGCTGACATCTCAAGCCACTGTAGACTTTTGAATATTACTGCCGTAAATATATGTTTTGAAAGTGGATAACTACTGCTATGAAGTTTTCCCTAATTATTTCACTGTTACCCCCTAATTTCTCTCTCATCTCTGTCTCCGTCTCCATCTCCGTCTCCCTTAAAGGCAAAAGCAGGTTTTTTTAAAAAAATTTAATTTTTAATTTTTAATTTTTAATTTTTAATTTTCTTTCCTTTTGCAAGTTTAGGTCTTAGGTTGCTACATGCGTTGAGTTTTCAAGTTTTGAATATTTGGTTTGAGTTACTTGATGGAGAAGTTAACTGATTTAGAACTCATTGAGCTGAACAAAGCCAATCTACGACGAACTATGGACGAGATTCAAGAACGCGCATCTTCCATTCTTTTACTTAATATTCAATGGAAAGATATGGAGAAAGTTTTGGATTCCGCTCAGAGTTCTATCGAAGAACGACTCAAGGAAGTGATTTCGAAAGAAGAAGAAATGGAGGAACGTGCTAAGAAACTTGAAAAGGAGATTCAAAGAAGGGAGAGTTCGGTTAAAGAGCAGTTTGAAACGCTTAAGGTTAAAGAGGAGGAATTGGGGAGGCAATTTAGGGATTTGGAGTTGGGAAAGAAGTATTGCGAAGAAAGGTTAAGAGAAGTCGAGTTAGAGCAGAAGGAACTTGAAGAGAAACAGGGGGAGTTTGTGTTAAAGGAGAAGGCTTTTGACAAGTGTTGTAGGGATTTTGAGTTAGAGAAGAAGGATCTTGAACGCAGTCGTAAAGATCTCCAATTTAGTGTAGAACAATGTGAGCAGCAATGTAAAGAGTTTAAGTTGATGGAGAAAGTGGTAAATGATAAGTTGGGAGAAATTGGGTTAAACGAGAATGATTTGGAGAATCGCTTGAGTGATTTTGTGTTGAGAGAACAACAATTTGGGTTGAAAGAGAAGAGTTTTGAGAAGCGGTGTATGGAGTTTGAGTTGGAAGAAAAGGCTTTGGAAGAACGTCGCAGAGATCTTGAAGTTAGTGTAAAACAATGTGAGCGGCAATGTGAAGAGTTTAAGTTGATGGAGAAATCAGTAAAAGATAAGTTGGAGGAAGTTGGGGTGAAAGAGAAATATTTGGAGAAGTGCTTGAGCGAGTATGAGTTGAAAGAAGAACAATTTGAGTTGAAAGATGTGAAGGCTTAATCAAGGATTCAAGCAATTACAGTTTTCAAGGAAACTTTTAGTATTTCTGATTCATTGAGTACATGGAGGATGAATTACAAGGTTGAGACAGAAAGGAAGGATTAAGAAGGGAATAGAAAACTCAGTACAGCTGAGGGAAGAAGAGAGGTAGCAGCTATTGCTAAAAAGTGATATCTTGCCTCACCTGGTAATACCTACCCTTATTTATACAACAATACCCAATGCCATTCATCCGAATGGTACCTAAATTGTGGCTAGCCCACCAAGTATCCACGAAGGACCACAGGTGTCCTTTTCTCCCGTTGGGGCCTGTTACTTCCTAACGGTTTGCCAGGTGGATCTTCATTGCTGCTTGTGCTTGGTATAGGGGCAGGGTTAAGGTCCATTACATTACTCCCTTCTGCAAGATGAACCTTGTCCACAAGGTTCAAAGGATTTGGGTCGATGAGGGGTAGAGGAATACTTTGGCTCTCGGGGTTGCCGATGCATTTCTTCAGAACTGAAACATGAAAGACTGGGTGTATGCGAGAAGATGGCGGTAAATCAAGCTTATAAGCCACGGTGCCAATGCGTTTTAGGACTTTAAAAGGACCAAAGTAACGTTGGCTGAGTTTCTAATTTCTGTGCAGGCGAAGGGAAAGCTGTCGATAGGGCTGAAGTTTAACGAAAAGCCAATCGCCAACAGCATAAGAGATGTCTCGACGATGTTTATCAGCTTGGTTTTTTTGACGATTCTGGGCTGTAAGTAGATTGTGTTTAAGCTGTCGGAGTATAATGTCACGATTGGACAGGTCATGGTCGAGGGCTGAAAGTTTAGCCGTGCCTGGAATATATCGAATAATTGTTGGTGGGTCGCGGCCATATAAAGCTTTAAATGGGGACATTCCGGCTGAGGTATGATGCGAAGTGTTGTACCAATATTCAGCCCATGGCAGAAATTTAACCCAAGAGTTAGGAATGTCAGCAACAAAGCACCTGAGATACATTTCCAAAACTTTGTTGACAGCCTCAGTTTGTCCATCTGTCTCTGGATGATAAGCAGAGCTCAATGCTCGTGTAGTGCCCTGTAATTTAGTGAGTTCATCCCAAAAGACACTCAGGAATAAAGGATCCCGATCACTAATTATTTTTGTGGGAATTCCATGTAATTTAACCACCCCATTCAAAAACACCTCAGCTAATTTTGTACTAGTAAAGGTACTGGGCAAAGGCAAAAGTGAGCATATTTGGATAATCGATCCACAACGACAAATATGATCGTTTTACCAAAAGATGGGGGAAGACCGGTGATGAAATCCATAGTGAGTTCCTCGAAAACTTGTGTTGGCAAAGGTAAGGATTGAAGTAAACCGGCGGGGGCCAATTGAGAGGCTTTCATTGTTTGACAAACAACACATTCGTGAACAGATTGTTGTACATCTTTGCGCATGGAGGGCCAGTAAAAATTTGCTGCTAGTCGATAGAGGGTGCGTGATATTCCAGCATGTCCACCGACGACTGAGCAGTGGAATTCTTCGAGTAGAGCTTTACGCAAGGTGGCGTCCGTGGGCACTACCAATCTATTTTTAAAGAGTAATAATCCGTCATGCACCGAATAGTCTTGAAATTCAGAGTTACAAGCAGCCAGCTGAGCGTGGATGTGTAATAGATCGGGGTGAGAGCTATTTAATTTCTGAAATTCTGCAAGTCGAGTAAATTCTTGAACTGACAAGGTAAGAAGACAGCCTGTCGGGTAGCGAGATAAGGTGTCAGCCACTGTATTTAACTTCCCTGGTCTGTATAATACTTCGAAGTCGAACCCAATCAATTTATAAAGCCAATGTTGCTGTTCTGGTGTTTGTATTGTTTGTGCGGTGAGATTTTTCAAGGCTTTTTGGTCCGTGATGATGGAAAATCGTCTCCCCAACAAGTATTGTCTCCATTTGCCCACTGCTTGGGTAATAGCAAACATCTCGCGATGGTATGCTGGTGCGCCTTGCATTCGGGTGGATAACTTTTGGCTATAGTAGGCAATGGGTTTTCCTCGTTGAACCAATACGGCGCCGATTCCCGTTCCGGATGCATCGGTTTCGATTGTAAATGGGGCTGAAAAGTCTGGAAGGGCCAAGAGAGGTGCACTGCTTAAGGCTTCTTTCAACTGGATGAATGCCGATTGTGCCGCGGGTGTCCAATTAAAATTGTCGATTTTGAGAAGGTCAGAAAGTGGTGCTCGATCTTTACAAAGCCTTTAATAAAACGTCTGTAGTATCCCGCCAGGCCTAAGACTACATTCGAGCCATGAAGAGGTAAGACATAAAAATCAGCAATAATATCAGTACCCTGTATATGTAAGTTCATATTTTTTACTCGCCCTTCACTGTGGATACTCTCCCCATTGCCAACTAATACTGGAAAAGACGTCGATGGATCAATATCAAGGCCTAAAAACTGAGCAACACGGCTTTGAATAAAATTATGTGTGCTTCCCCCATCCAAAAGTATCTGAACCGAATGTCCTTGTATCGTACCCATGAATCGCAAGGTTGCTGGAGAAAGGCAACCAGACATAGCATTGTAAGAAATCATTGTAGTGGCTGTCGAATCTGTGAGGGTGGAATTAATTTTTGGGGTTTCAATAGGTGTGTCGGTGGAGTTTGGACGATCGGTTGGAGGCTCAAGGGGTTGTGGTGATTGTTTGTCGTCGTCACTAGGGTAGGTGTCATCTAAGAGGAATAATTGGGGTTTATTGCATTTATGCCCCCTCACATATTTTTCATCACAATAGAAGCACAAATTTAATTCTCTCTTACGCTGTGCCTCGGCCTGTGTTAATCGACGGGCAGCTGGAGGAATTGGCGATTTAGATTGGTCTGGAGTATGCTTAAGTGGGATTGATGGGTTTGGTAGCAGCCCAGGAGTGAAAGACTTGGGGTAAGGGATTTGTTTTAATAAGAGTTTTCGGGTTTCGGATAGTTTAGCCTCTTGTAGGCGGGCCAAACTAATGGCATGGTTGAGTGTAGTGGGTCGAAAAGATAAAACCTCATTTTTTATGTCGGCTCGTAGTCCAGATATAAAACAATCCACAAAAAAGGAAGGGGGCAAATCGGTCGTTAGATTGGAAAGAGATTCAAATCGGCTTTGGTACTCCTCGACTGTGGTTGTTTGTTGAAGTTTTGACAGCAAACCTTGGGGTTCTTCGAGAGTTGTAAATTTGAAATGGTCAAGCATTGCACGCGTGAAATGGTCCCAACACGAGAGCTGCTTGTTAGTTTTCATCCATCTATACCATCGCCTAGCTTTGCCTTCAAAATGAAAAGCTGCCATTGTTATCCGAACAGTATCATCTGTATCGTAAAAATCAAAGAATTCGTTGGCATTGAAAATCCACGATTCGGGGTCGGAACCGTCAAATTTCGAGAGCTCAACACGGGCTGGTTTGGGTTTAAATGGGAAATCGTCGCGGTTATAATCGTCATCATTGACTGGGCGCCGGCGATTACCCATAGCGGAAGATTCGGTGGTAAACCATCGGGTTTTGCGTGGCGCTCAGGGAAGGGTTGTTTTTCAGTAAGGATTTGATTTAGGTTTTGTAGCTGTCGGTTGATATCTTCCATGGTGTTTTGTTGGGTAGTAACGATGGATTGAAGAGAGCTCAAGGCGGTGGATTGGTTGTTGAGGACTGTGGCTTGGGCGGAAAGGTCGTGTTGCAAGGAGGTTACGGTTGTGTCAAGGCGAGCCAAACGGGTGTTGTCTGCCATAGGGATGAGGAGTAAGCTCAATGAAAGCACCAAAATGTGAAGGCTTAATCAAGGATTCAAGCAATTACAGTTTTAAAGGAAACTTTTAGTATTTCTGATTCATTGAGTACATGGAGAATGAATTACAAGGTTGAGACAGAAAGGAAGGATTAAGAAGGGAATAGAAAACTCAGTACAGCTGAGGGAAGAAGAGAGGTAGCAGCTATTGCTAAAAAGTGATATCTTGCCTCACCTGGTAATACCTACCCTTATTTATACAACAATACCCAATGTCATTCATCCGAATGGTACCTAAATTGTGGCTAGCCCACCAAGTATCCACGAAGGACCACAGGTGTCCTTTTCTCCCGTTGGGGTCTGTTACTTCCTAACGGTTTGCCAGGTGGATCTTCATTGCTGCTTGTGCTTGGCATAGGGGCAGGGTTAAGGTCCATTACAAAAGAGAAGAGTTTTGTGAAGCGTTATATGGAGTTTGAGAGGGAAGAGAAGGCTTTCAAAGAACGTTGTAGAGATCTTGAAGTTAATGTAAAACTGTATGAGCAGAAATATAAGAGGCTTGAAGTGACAGAGAAATGGGTGCAAAAACAGTTGGAAGAAATTAAAAGGAAAGAGGAGGAATTTGAACTGAGAGAGAGGGATCTTGGGCAGCGATGTAGGGTTGTTGAGATTTCAGAGAATTGTCTTCAGAATGGTATTAAAGATCTAAAATTAAAGTCTGAGCAATGTGAGGAGAGATTCAGAGAGCTGAAGTTAATGGAAGAATTAGTAACAACCCGGTTTGAGGATCTTGAGGAGAAAGAAGAGAAATTTAGATGGAAATTGGATCATTTTGAGCAGCGTTCTACAGATTATACAATGAAGGAGACATATCTTGAAAAGGGTCGCCAAGATCTGGATGCAAAACAGAAACATAATGAAGAGTGTTTGAGAGAAATCAATTTGAGAGAGAAGAGAATAGAAGAATCATCTGAGGAACTGGCGAGAAAATATAAATTACAATTCGAAGATCTTGAATGTAAGGTTAAGCAATATGATCAGAGGTTTATGGAGCTGGAGCTTAAGGAGAAATTGGTTAATGATCAGTTTGAACAGATTGAGGCCAAAGAGGAACAACTTGGGTTGAAAGAGAGGCATTTTGAGCAGTGTTCTAAAGATTTTGAGTTAAAAGAAAAATTTCACTATAAAGAGTTTGAGTTGAAAGAAAAATGCCTTGAGGTACTTTATCGGGAGCTCAAAGCAAAAGAGAAGCATTATGATGAATGTTTGAGAAAAGTCGAACTGAGAAAGAAGGAGATTGAAGAATTATCTACAGAACATAGGAGAAAGTATGAGCAACAGTCCAGCGATCTTGAGTTCATTGTTAAAAAGTGTGAGCAGCAGTTCAAAGATCTTCATTCAAAGGAGAAGAAACTTGCAGAATGGTCTAAAGAACTTGAAAGGAAGAGTCTTGCTTCTGCCATGCATCCTCAAGTGAAAAACGAAGCTGCAGGTAGTTTGTCGATTAAATGTTCAATGGATCATTCTTCATCAGCACATCTTCGGTTTTGCATACATATGGATGGAAAGGATTTGCAAATGTTCCTAAATGGGCGCTGGAAAGAGCACGGTTCAATAGGTACTGAAGTTGCTATGGCTCTTCAACTTTCAGGAGACCCTGCAAAGCTTGTCTTGGATGCAATGGAAGGGTTTTACCCTCCACATTTGAGTAAGGGAGATAGAGAGTTTGAAGGGGATGTTGCCAGAAGAAGTTGCATTCTCTTGTTAGAGCAATTGATGAAACTTTCACCTGAAATTAAGCCTAATGTTAAAAAAGAAGCTATGAAGCTTGCCTTTGATTGGATAACAAAAATGAGAGTTGAACCTGGCCATGAATTGGAGGTTTTGGGTTTTCTGCGGCTTTTAGCCTCTTTCCAATTGGCAGATGCTTTTGATGCTGATGAGCTTGTCAACTTTCTGGTGTTTGCTGCTCAACATATTCATGCTCCTGAATTATTCAAGGTTCTTGGTTTGGGAGATAAGATCAAGGGTAAGTTTATAAAACTGTTTTACCTTCTCTGATTTACATGCATATCTAATAATATAACTTTTCTTTTATAGATAACATGCAATTGCTCTATCTCCTTTCGCGTATTAACAACTTTTATCATGATGGTCCATTATTGATTTTGTTCTTGTAATCAAAACAAGAGAACCAGAGATATGCATAAATGAGTTGATTTTGCAAGATAAAATGAAAAATACTGATCACTCTTTTGTTTCATTCTCGATAAATCTATGGCCTTGCTTCTAAAATGAAATGTAGTTTGGAGTTATATAGTTTTTTTTTTATACGGGAAGGTCTGATAGGAGTTATAACTTGGATGGCTTATTTGACAGGTTTCATAAGGAAGCTTGTTGAAAAGAAGCAGCATATGGAGGCAATTAGATTTATTTATGCTTTTGAACAGGTTAATGAGTTCCCACCGGTACCTATGTTGAAAGATTTCATCAATCATTCTAAGATTGAAGCTAAAAGAATTTTTAGGAATGGGAATAAAACACCTGAAGCACGGGTTTGTGTTGGAACACTGGCAGCAGCAAATCAAACAAATGAAAACACCAAGAGCATAAGCTCACGAACAGCAAGCAGAAACAGAACAGAAAACTCAAAAGCAAAAATGTGAAATGAATGGAATGCTACATCTTTTCATTTCATTTGAAAATATAAGAGTTACAAAATTAGAATGTCAGTTACCTAAACTTGTAACTGCTCCCACCTGTTTTGGCAAGTTGCCAACTAAAGTAATACAAAAGAAAGCTGAACAATTTTTAGCTATTACATCCATCAATTCAAATCTTAACAACTCTAAAAGTCTAGTTATATTTAGCTTGGATGGTATTACAAAATGAACAAAAGTAAACAAAATAATTAAGCTGCTTCTGGTCCTGCTTGAATGCTGGTCTGCTGCAGCTGCTGGTCTGCATCATGGCCTTCTGTTGCATTGCAGTCCATGCTCAACACTCCTCCTTGGACTGTAGGCAACAAACACCAACCAAATCTCTAAGAATTTCAAACCTCATAGCACCAAGAGGCTTTGTTAAAATGTCAGCCAATTGATCTTGTGAACTACAATATGCAAGATTCACATCCTTTGATTGTACTGCCTCTCGAACAAAATAAAATTTGAGCTTAAAATGCTTTGTTTTGCCATGAAAAACAGCATTCTTGGAGATAGCTATTGCTGATTGATTATCAACCATAATCTCAGTAGGCTCAAATTGTTCCTCATTTAAATCACACAACAATTTTCTAAGCCAAATAGCTTGGCTTACTGCTCCAGCTGCTGCTATGTACTCTGCCTCAGCAGTTGATTGAGCAACTGTTTGCTGCTTTTTAGAGCTCCAACAGAAAGCTCCTGAACCAAGAGAAAAGAGGTAGCCTGAGGTACTCCTCATATCATCAATCGAACCTCCCCAGTCACTGTCTGAGTAACCAGATAACTTCAGCTGACCTCCTGTCTTGAACATCACTCCAAACTTCAAGGATCCTTTCACATACCTGAGGATTCTCTTTGCAGCCTTTAAATGTGATGTGTTGCAGCTATGCATAAAACGAGATAGCAAACTGACCGAATGCATAAGATCAGGTCTAGTTGCTGTCAAGTATAGCAAACATCCAATTAGACTTCTATACTCTCTTTCATCCACCTTTTCTTCATCTCCATAGCTGCTCAACTTCTGTCCCATGACTAGAGGTGTACTCACTGGCTTGCAGTTTTCCATATGGAACTTAGTGAGAATTTTCAAGGCAAATGCATGCTGGCTGATAAAAATGCCTTGATCAGACTGGTCTACTTCCATACCAAGGAAGTAAGTCATGATTCCCAAGTCTGTCATGTCAAACATGTTTTGCATATTCTTCTTGAACTCCTGAATCAAATCGACCCTGCTTCCAGTCACTAATAGATCATCCACATATATGGAGACAATCAGCAAAGTTTCATCTTTAGACTTCTTTATAAACAAAGTTGGCTCACTCAAACTTTTCTCGAAATTGAGCCTAAACAGGTAAGCATCTATCCTGTCATACCAGGCTCGAGGAGCCTGTTTTAGTCCATAGAGTGCCTTTTTTAGCTTGTAAACCTTGTCCTCCTTTCCTTGGACTTTAAATCCATCAGGCTGTTCAACATAAATTTCCTCTTTAAGAAAGCCATTCAGGAAAGCTGACTTGACATCAAGCTGATGGACCTTCCACTGTTTCTGTGCAGCGAAAGCAAATAGAAGCTTTATGGTATCCAGCCTTGCCACTGGAGCAAATGTCTCCTCAAAATCAATGCCAAACTGTTGATTGTACCCTTTCACCACAAGCCTTGCCTTGTGCTTGTTCAGAGAGCCATCTGCATTGAATTTGGTCCTGAAAACCCACTTGACACCTATGACCTTCTTCTGATCAGGTCTGTCTACCAGATCCCAAGTATCATTCTTATGGATCATGTCGATTTCAGCCTCCATAGCCTTCTTCCAGCTCTTGCTTCTAGCAGCTTCTTCATAGCTTGAAGGCTCAACAATGGCCACATTGCATCTTTGGTAGATGTCAGCAATAGACCTGGTCCCTCTCACAGGAGCATCGTCTACATTGGCATTACTGACTTCATTTTCTGCCAACTCCAAATTGCTGCCAATCTGCTCTTCTTCAAACTGACTTGTGTTAGAGCCATCTAGACTCCAAAACCTTCCTTCATCGAATTTGACATCCCTGCTTACCAAAATCTTCTTGGTTGAAGGATCAAATATTCTGTAGCCCTTCTTGCAGCTACTGTAACCAACAAATATACCTGGAACTGACCTCTTCTCGAGCTTGGTTCTTCTTTCTACAGGGACAAGTACAAAACACTTGCAGCCAAACACTTTTAAATGGGAAACAGTTGGTTTAAGATCATACCATACTTCAAAAGGAGTTTTATCATTCACAGCATGTGTTGGCAGCCTATTGAGCAGGTATACTGAGGTGTTGACACCTTCAGCCCAAAAAATGCTTGGAAGCTTGCTTTGAAACAACATGCACCTGGTCATGTTCATCACTGTTCTGTTCTTCCTCTCACACACTCCATTTTGCTGAGGAGTGTACACTGTGGTTAGCTGATGATGAATCCCAGCCTGCTCACATAGCTTCTGAAATCTTTCAGACAAGTATTCAGAACCATTGTCTGTCCTCAAGGCCTTAATCCTGCAGCCTGTTTGATTTTCTGCCAATGCCTTGAACTTTCTAAAAACTTCAAACACTTCTGACTTCTGTTTCATGAAATAAACCCAGCAAAATCTGGTCAGATCATCAATAAACAGTATAAAATACTTACTGCCATTCAGTGAAGGAGTCTTCATTGGTCCACAGACATCTGAGTGCACCAACTCAAGTCTTTTTCGAGCCCTCCATGCTTGGTTAGCTGAAAAGGGCAACCTGGCTTGTTTGCCAAGCTGACACACCTCACAAACGCCTTCACTTGCACTAACCTTCACCATGTCTTCTGTCATGTTCATTTTGTGCAGCAAATCAAGTGATTTGAGGCTAACATGGCCAAACCTCTTGTGCCAAAGATCAGTATTGTCAACTGAGCTTGTATATGCACTTTTCTCAAGCTGACTCACTTCCAGCATAAAACATTTGTCTCCCATAGGTGCTGAGACAATCTCCCTACCATGAGCATCACTTATAACACAAGAATCATTCTTGAAAACTAGTGAAAAGCCTTTCTTGACTAGCTGGCCTACACTGAGTAAATTTTGGTCTATTTCTGGCACATAGAGCACATCAGAAATGATTTTGTTACCTGAACCAGTGTGAATGACCACATCACCTCTACCTTTTGCTTCAATCAAGTTCCCATTGCCTATCCTGACCTTCGAGACATAGCTCCTGTCAAGGTTCTTGAAAAGGCTCTCATCTGCAGCCATGTGGTGTGAGCAGCCACTATCCACAAGCCAACTGCTCATGCTTTTAGCTGCATAACATGAAGCTGTAAATACATGCTCCTCCTGAGCTTGGACATCCTCGGCAGACTTGGCTTGTACTGGTTGTGCTTGTGCCTTCTCATGACTTCTACAGATTTTCTCATGATGACCATACTTCATACAGCTTTTGCACTGTATATCTGGTCTGGTCCAGCAAAATTTTTCCAGGTGATTGGTCTTCTTGCAGTGAATGCATGGTGGAAACCTCCTTCTACCGGCATCTTTCTTTGATCTTTCCTTCTTTTCAAACCAAGGCTTCTTAGCTTTCTGGCTTGAGCTGGAGCCTTCTCTGACCTTTGCTTGAAAAGCACCTTCAAGATTCTCCTCCTGCCTACTTGCTCTTCTCTGTTCAAGTGCATAGAGTGAGTTAACCAACTCAGACAAAGAAATGGTTGTGAGATCTCTCGAGTCCTCCAATGAGGAGATTTTTGACTCAAACCTTTCAGGTAAGGTGGTAATAACCTTCTCAACAACCCTACTATCACTGAAATCTTCTCCAAGGAGTCTAATATTGTTGACAGTAGCCATAATCCTATCAGAATATTGCTTGATAGTTTCTGACTCCTTCATCTTCAAATTTTCAAACTCCCTTCTAAGGTTGATGACTTGTTGCTGCCTGGTCTTGTCTGATCCCATAAATTCCTCTTTTATCCTGTCCCATGCCTGCTTGGGAGAGTCACAGGCCATGATACGAGTGAAAATAACATCTGATATTCCATTCTGCAAACAGGCCATAGCCTTGTGTTTCTTGGCTCGTTCCTCACCATGTTGCCTGATCTGAGCAATGGTAGGATTTGCTCTTAATGGTGCTGGCTCGACATCACTCTCAACTGCACTCCAGAGGTCAAGTGCTTGAAGATATGTCTTCATTTTGACAACCCAAATGTGGTAGTTGTCTCCAGCAAAAACTGGTGGTGGAGGAGGAGCAAAACTCATGCTGCCAAGACTGACTTTGAAAACACAAAAAAACAGACTTTGAAAAAAAAAACTAAAACATAAACAACAGAGGTCCTCAAAGATAGGAGGCTCTGATTACCATTTGTTGGAACACTGGCAGCAGCAAATCAAACAAATGAAAACACCAAGAGCATAAGCTCACGAACAGCAAGCAGAAACAGAACAGAAAACTCAAAAGCAAAAATGTGAAATGAATGGAATGCTACATCTTTTCATTTCATTTGAAAATATAAGAGTTACAAAATTAGAATGTCAGTTACCTAAACTTGTAACTGCTCCCACCTGTTTTGGCAAGTTGCCAACTAAAGTAATACAAAAGAAAGCTGAACAATTTTTAGCTATTACATCCATCAATTCAAATCTTAACAACTCTAAAAGTCTAGTTATATTTAGCTTGGATGGTATTACAAAATGAACAAAAGTAAACAAAATAATTAAGCTGCTTCTGGTCCTGCTTGAATGCTGGTCTGCTGCAGCTGCTGGTCTGCATCATGGCCTTCTGTTGCATTGCAGTCCATGCTCAACAGTTTGTTTACCTTCCTCTCTTTCTATTTAAATGCCTACTATGTCACTTGACATTAAGCCATGTAAGCTATGTAAATTAACAGAATGAGGCAGACATCAAAAGGTTGGCTGATCTGAGGGCTGTTGTCAAATGCATTGAAGATCATAAGCTTGAAGAGGAGTACCGACCTTATAACCTTAAGAACCTTAAGGATTTAATCATCTCTCTTGAAAAAGAAAATAAAAGCAGCAGTCTTACCTCCCCAAAAGCTAACCCTGTCCTTCGCACTGCTCGTGAGAGTGACACCCCATCACAGCAGCATGGTGGTATTAAGCGGCCACGAGAGTTCATGGAAACACAAATTGTTGGAGATGCCCCTCTCGGTGCCACAGCCACTAAAATGGATTCTAAGCATCTAAAAGGTTTAAAACAAGGTAAGCATTCTTTATAATGGTTGCTGCACACTCCATTTCTTTGTAAGGTTCCTACCTAGTTATTGTCATTCTTTATAATGCAAGTATTTTTGTTTACTGCACATAGTGGTTGTTGTTAATACTGAAAAATTACAATTTGTTCACTATATTATGACATTTGTAGGCTATTGTTCATTAAGCCCTTGATTTCATCCATTTCTCATCTTGACTGAGGAATAGATATTAGTCCCAAGTTTACTGATAATCGTTAACATAGTGGTTTCAACTATAAAGAGCATATTTTGACTTCCAGACATTTATTCCAGTCGACTACGTTAGTCATTGATGATTGTTTCTAATACTAACAGTTCGTTCTAGTTGCATCTTTCCTGTTCTAAATCTTGTCAGTTGCTTTTGAGTGGAGGAAGGTGTGCTTTCTTTTGAATGGGCTTCATCGATAGTTACCTTGAACAGTGTTATGACAAATTATGTTGCCATCAGTTTTCGTATGCCTTTTCTGTATGCTTATAGATGAATCTCCCTTACCGATTAAGGTCTCTTATTTTCGGTTTTCATAACCATTACTTCCTTTAGACGTCTAATGCATGTGTAGTAACTCCATTGAATTGAATGCTCTGTAAATTAAGTCATAACTATACAAAAGTTAATTAGTGCTGATAAATGGTGCAATTTAGTAGAATCGAGGCAACCTTCAGTAAGGTGTTCATTCCTAAGTTTAGTAGAAAAAGTTTGATTCTTGTTAGTTGATGGAAGTTTTCTATTATACATTACAGACGAAAAGGTGCCACCTTGTCCCCTTGGAGAGCAGATGGAGGAACCAAATTGTAGACCATTGCAACAGCAAGATAGTGAGAAAAAACACAATGCGACCACCGGTGCCCCTGCTGTTCCTTCCCTAGTTCTCCCAGCCGCTTCCTCAACAGCTCCTGCTACTATTTCTGCACCCAAACAACAGGAGAATGAACTTAAGTGTCCTGGAACAGCTTTATCTCAAACGCATTCAAACCCTAACCCTTATCCTGTTACAGAATATTATTCTTGGGAAGCTCTTGCAAGGCATGGTGATGAAGTTGGTAGTTAGCTTAGTGAATGCAGTAGACCAAGCTGACCAATGCCTTTTAGTGGCTCTAATTAACGACCCTTGGCTCAATTTGTCTATATAGTGAACTAACCGAAACAAAAGATACTTGAATGTTGTTGCTTTTCAATTTAATATATGGTACTATATTGTAGATACTAAAATTGTAGTTATTTCCCTTGTAAAAGTTGAAATTTCTGTAGTTTGTTATATTTAATATGACCCTCACAGTTATTACTCTAATTCTTCACCTTATACATTTATTCTAGAATTACATCCATCAATGTGCACTCTCATCTAATAATAAAATGATGGTTAAGGTGTTCATTGCCCTAGATATGGTAAGGTTCAAGTTGCACTAATAGTAATATTATATAGGGTTTTGTTCTTCTCTTGTTATTCACCATTTTTTTTTAAATGATTGGAACATTTCCTTAATTTAAACATTTAGCATGTTTTAATGTATTTTAAACATTCAAGAGGTGATTTCATAAACTTAATTTCATTTTTCAAATTCAACCCTAAAAAAGTGAGTTTTCAAAATTCTTCATAAATATTTATATATTTTTTTATAAATATAATGATATCTATATTGAATACTTCTTATACCGTTTATTTTTAATATAATTATTTTTTAATTTGTAAAATTTCAATAACCTAATTTTTATTAAATCAATTATTTATCCAAACAAGTAATTACAAAGGGTAGCATTTTGAATTGATGAATTTTAAAGTGCTAGCATTTTAAGAATCACAAAAAAAATTTAAAGTTCTTCATCCAGACGCATTCTAAAGTATTTCTAACATATTCAACCTAATATAATTTTACTTTAGGTAATTAATGCAAATTAAATAGTATTCAAAATAATAACTAAGTAACATATTGATCAAGTGATAAATTAAGATACTTATAATTCTATTCAGGTAACAACTAACAACTCTATTTTATACTGTTGCTTACGTTAACATATTTTAAACTAATAATTGCAAATTATAATTATACTTATACAACTTTTTTTTCTCTTATTTTATGCTTAGAATTATATTCAAGTAATAATCTTATTTTAAAATTAGCATAAGTATAATTTAAATTCTAATTATTTTTTAATATGTAAATTTCATAACTTTTTTAAATTATAATTATTTTTAATTATCGTAACTTTTATTTTATTTCAACTTTTTAAACTAATTAATAATTCTACACTAAATATTATAATAACTTTGAAATGTGAATTTAATATTATGATGAAAAATAAAAGATATTTTCTTAAAATAGAAAAGTTTTTAAACGGTAATTTAAGAATTAATATTATAGATAATTAATATAAACTCTAATTTAAGAAATCATTTATTATATGAATAAAATTTAACTTTAATTTGTATGAGCCTAAATCAAGCCCCAATAAATAACAAAAATTAGGCCTAAGGTCCAATCAATGATCATTATATTAAAAAATAAAGTGTTATTTTTTCATTTTTCATTTTTGTGCTCTTTATTCTAGAAAACTCCTTTCATTTTTCTTTCAATAAGTAAGTTCCTCTCTGTTAAAGTTTGGACATCAAATAATAATAACACATAGCACAAAAATTAAAAAGAAAGCATCCTAAGAATAAAATTTTTATAAACACATTTAAATAATCATAAAAAGTATTTATATATTATAAAATCAATTTAAAATTTGAAACATCAACAAAGCTAATTACATTATTCAAACCCTAAAATTCATTATTGGTCCAACGTAAGTTATAGTAATTCTAAAACATTAAAACATTCCGACCAATAATTCAAACATTAAAAGCATTCAAATTTATAATCGAAAGGCCGAACACATAAAAACGTATAATACAAATTCAATCACGTAATCCAAAGTTCAAACTCAAATGAAACAAATTTAATTATTTTTATTAACATTCCAATTATCTCCATCTTCATCTTGATCATTACTTCCACTAGCTTTATCACCACTAAAAGATCAAAGATCCGATCCATCCTGAACCACGAAAACATTATTTATCAAAAATTTTATTATAAACATTTTAACTTGACTCATATAAAGAAAAAAAAATAAAAAATTCACAAATCAAAGGTAATAAATATCAACTTTAAAGTTTTAAATATAAACAATTACTAACCATTAGCATTCTACATAAACCAATTCACACAAAATACTAATATCATGAGAAGGGAAGAACAATATACTAAAATGAATTTAGGCTTACTTTGTTTTCCTTAGCCAAAAGAAAATTTCTGTATATTAAAAGAGTAGAAATATTTTTTTTGTTCAATAGCATAATCTTTCCTTCAAACACCTGTAACCTGTTTCACACACCAAAAGAAAAGGCACATACATAATGCAAACCACTAAGTATATCTTCCTTCCCATAAGACTATACTCTCACACTGACACAATCAATAATAACACCAAAAATAAAATAATTAACATCAAAATATTATACTCAAAAAATTAAAAGCAACCCTAAATCAATCTTCATATTTATATTCACAAAATCAAACTCTACCAAACTTCAATTCATACATTGAACTAAGAACAACATCTCACAATTCCAAAAAACCAACAGATGAAACTCCAAGGTTGAGATGAAACTTGGAAACCAATTTTCTTCATAAGGTTCTCTCATCTTCAAATGAAATACAATAAAGGGACACAATCCAATCCCAACCATAAAAAATCACTTAAAAAAAAAAGGAAATAACAAAAAGTACTACCTTGAAAACATAAAAGAGATAAGTCAACTTTATCAAAATTTTTCAACTTCCTTTCTAAATTTTTTTCAATCAACATTAATTTTAGATTCTATAAAGTATGATGATATGATATTTTAAAATTTTATCATATCAAAACTTAAAATTCTTAATTTTTTATATAAAATCTTAAAATATTAATAATTATTTGAAATTTGTAAAGAAATTATTTAGAAAAAAATTGAAGATGAAGTGACAAATAGTACCTTATTATCAAATTTTAACAGAATCCAAATTCAATATCAAAGTAATGGAATTGGAATTCAATATCAAAGTAGTTAAAGCTACTAAATTTAGAGAGAAATATGGACAAAACTAAATTAAGGATTAAAATAGAAAAAGTCTAAATGTAAAGAAGAAAGCAACAACACATCCCCATAAAATAATCATCTACCCAGATAAAAGACAAACATCATCAATAACATTTCACACAAAATAAACATATAGAGACGGTCAATTAATCACCAAAAGAAATGGAGAATCCCATACCTTCTTGTTGCCTCCGATCAACTAATTACCTCATTTTCTGGGCTTACTCTAGATCTCTATTTTTTCCCCTGAAATCTACTTGTCATTATCTATTGACAAGAGACCTTGTTCTCCCACGTATTCCATATTTCCTCTACTTATTGCAAGGACTTCTTTAATCTTCTTTAGAATTCTCAGATTCTTCTATCATGTCATTCATCAATAATAATATTAGACATGGAAGGGAAAAGAAATAATATATTAGAATAAATTTATGCTTACTTGGGTACTAGAAGTTCAAGGATCGAATTTTCACTTTCTTTTTGCTCGACTAGTTGAAGGAGCATTCCCATCTTCTTCAAAATTCTTAGATTCTTCTATCATTATTCTATTTTGGTCACCAATAATGATGTATTGTTTCTTTAGAAGTTGAAGAACTTGTTTGATATTTAACAGGTGAAAAGAAGAATCAAATATAATTTATTATGTTATCATGTACACTCTTAGTAAAAAAAACCTCAATTTAATATTGCATAAATAACTAGTCACTTGTCTAAATTCTAAATAATATATAATAGCATCCTCCTTTAAAAAGGAATACAAATATCTCTTCATTATGCTCTTACTTTCTATATCCATTAACCTTAAAAAACCCTTCTTCTCATTCCAATTCTTTGGTTTTGATTGGAGAAAAGAATCGAGAGTGAAATTGTTGGTATTTTAGTAAAAAAAAATATATGAAACACAGAAAATGTGAAAGAAAAATATATTGAAAGTACACTATCATTTGTTGTATTGTTTAAATTATATAGCTAAAAAAAGTAACTAAAACTATATCAATTCCTAAAGATTTGGTATACAGACCTATTATTCAACAAGTCTAAGGCACATTCTCAACACTCCTCATTGCCTTACTAATTACAAAAACCTAATTTATTTTTTAAAACTTTAAATCTAACTTTTGTAAGAGCCTTGGTTAACATATGTGCAATTTGATCTTCTGTCTTACAAAAAATCGACTTGGATTTCACCAATCTTCTATTTTTCTTTCAAATGATATTCATCAATCTTGTTGTACCAGGCCTTAGGATCCTGTTTAAGAATGTATAAGGCCTTGTTTAATATGTAGACTTTCTTTTCCTGTCTCTTCACTTGGAATTCATCAGACTGCTCTTCTCTCATTGCTTAAATCCACTTGTCATCCTTCTCAGTGTCTTTAAACACAGCAGACTCAAATACAACAACATTACACCTTTTATAAATTTCAGATAAAGATCTTGTGTCACAAACTGGAACATCATCTATGTTGTCATCAAAGTATTGAGGAGTCTCTAGCAATTACTTCGTTGTTAACTTCTCCTCCATTGGATTTAGAGTAAAGCTTTTTTCTTTCATTTTTACTTTGAATACATCTCTGCCTTTTGAGTCTTTGATCAAACACAATTTGTTTTCAAATATGACCTTAAAACCTTTTTCAATCAACTACCCAACACTAAGAAGATTTTGGTCAATGTTAGACACGTATAGAACATCACTTATGTGTTTCAAACCTATTAAACTTTCAATAGCCACTGTTCATTTCCCCTTAATTGGAATAAACTCACCATTTCCAACTTTTATTTTGGAAATGATAGTTTTATCAAGTTCTTTGAAAAGTGTTTGGTCATTGGTCATGTGATTTGTGTAGTCGCTATCAATCAACCAAGAATCACTGGAGCTATTACTTGTAGAGAAACGAGTCGCCACAAAAAATAACTCATCTTGTTGTTGCTCAATAGATGCTTTTGCCTCTTCCTATTATTAAGACTTACAGACCTACTTTATGTGCCCAATACTGCCACATTTTCTGCATTTGATATCAGGCCTCTACCAACACTTTTTTGGCAAGTGATTTGTCTTTTTACAGTGTGGACATGGTGTATATGTCTTGTTGTTGTTATTATTGCTGATCTTATATTTAATTTTCTTGTTTTTGCCTCCCGAATCTTCAAACTTTGCTTGAAAAGCACCCTCTACTGATGCTTTTTGTCTCATCTTTCTCCTTTGTTTTAGAGCCTGCAATGCATTCACTAATTTTGTCAAGGATATACTTGACAAATCCTTAGATTCTTCTAATGAAGAAATTTTAGACTCATACATTTCAGGCAAAGTGACAAGAATTTTTTGTACTATTCGATCATCAGAAAAATCCTTACCTAGCAATCTTACCATGTTTACTATGCCTTCCAACTTGTTAGAATAGTCTTTAATGGTTTCTGTCTCCTTCATTTTTAGTATTTCAAAATCTGATCAAATTGAACACCTACATATTTTTTGTTCTTTCATTGTCCTAGTATTCTTTCTTGAGGTAGTTCCAAATTTTTTTTGTTGACCCCAAATTCTTGATTCTTGTAAATATTTTACTTGAAACAACAAAGAAAAGACATGTTTTAGCTTTGGACTTCCTTATTCTCTTTATGAGTCTTTAATTGATTCATTGTTGGATTTGCTGACAATGATGAAACATCATAGTCTTCTTCTATTACTTCCCAAATATCCATCACATCAAGATAGATTGTCATTCTAATAGCTTAAGCTTGATAGTTATCATCATAAAAAATTGGTGGAACAATATGAGAAAACGACATTGTGTCAGCTTCCATGTCTAAAGCTTATATGTTTCTCTCAACTCATAAATCCCTTAAGATAAGAGCTCAGATACCAATGCTGGTATTTTAGTAAAAAAATATGAAACACAGAAAATGTGAAATAGAAATATATTAGAAGCAGACTATAATTTATTGTATTGTTCATATTATATAGTTAAAAAAAGTAATAGAAAACATATCCTGCTTATATCCAACCACGTAACTTACTCCTAAAATCATGCCACAAAATTAAAAATTCCTAAAGACTTGGTTTACAAACCTATTATTCAACAAGTCTAAGGCACATTCTCAACAGAAATGTTTATCATTTATTGAAAATTTTCAAAATACTAAATAATAAGGACATTTGAAAAAGCATGTGTACTTGTTCTTTGAAAAATTTTTGTATGGTGCTATTAAGGTTGCCTTCTCAACATTCTTCACTTGGTTGCCAGTATTCATCTCTAAAAAATAGTTGTACTTTGTGCAATCTTGGAGTGATCGAGTCTCCTTGAGAGAATATCTTAATATTTGGGCAATCTTTCAGATATACATCTTGTAAGGATAGGAATTTAAAAGCATAATTCTTTGATTCACAAAAGCTTTCTAGCTTTGGTAGAGATTCAAGTTTCATCATGATCATAATCATCATCCCCACTTTCTATTATTTCTTTTATCTTTCCATAATCATTTACAGTCATATAAAAAGATAAAAACAAATAAATAAAGAAATAGTTTGGAAATTATCTAGGATGATGATACCTGATTCACCCAAAATAGGGGTTGTTGATTAGTGTTTCCACTTGATTCTTAAGAAGTAAACAATATCTCCACTTTGTTACATGCATGCACTTCCATATTCTTCAAAGATGTTCAATTTATGCTTTGCATCTTATGACAGATATTCTTTAGATTTGGCAATTCAAAGAGAGTTAAGGATGTTAGACGTGGAAATTCAATTGTAATTATAATATCCTATTGAATGAGTTGTGGAGAAAATGATAGCATAGCACTAGTGTTAATTTCTTGAGATTAGGATTCACATATTATTTCTTCTAATGATTCACAATTCCATAGGCTCAAATTCTCAAGCTGGTGAAGTCTCGTCAACATACTCAATGGAAAAACATTCAATATTTTAAGACAACCTTCAAATGAAATAGTTATTAGTTGGGAATATTATTGGAGAATGATACAAAGTCAATTATTAGTTACCTAAATCTTAGCTTTGACTGAGTTGTGCTTTTTTTCCCCTTAATTATATACTTTCTGTTATGATCGTGCTAAGATTAGTGTTACACTTTTTATGTTAGTTTGTTATGGTGTAAAGCCTATTTATAGGCCTATCATTTGTTTCATTAGTGTAGTGAATAATACAACAATTTCAGTCAATCAAATCCTCACTTTCTCTTGTGCAACTCTGAGTTTTTTTTTCAATTTGTTACTTGGGTTAAATTCAAGTCTATTGCAGTCTTATCTTTGTTTAGCAGCTGTTTGTTAAAAGTCTTGTGTGACTATTTCTTAGTTATTGATAATTTTTCCAACATTTATGGTATCAGAGCTAGGTTTATTTGTAGTGCAACTAATGGTGAGTAACTGCAATATAGTGAATGTACCTCAATTATCAATTCTAGTCTTAAATGGAGAAAGTTATGAGTTCTTGAGCATCAAGATGAAGATTTTGTTCAAGTTTTTAGATCTTTAGGACTTAGTTGAGAATGGTTATGATGAATCAGATGAAGAGCCAAGATTGAAAGAAAATAAGAAGAATGACTCGAAGGCATTATTCTTTATCCAACAAGCTGTTTATAAGAATATTTTTTTCGAAAATTGCTACAGCAACTATTACCAAAAGCTTAGGGAATCTTGCAGACAACATTTCAATGCTTCTCTAAGGTAATCATGATAAAACTTCAATCTCTTCATCGAGTTTTTAAAACTCTGTAGATGAAAGGTGAAGAGTCAATGTAAGATTTTTTTATCTAGAGTTGCTACAATTTTAAACCAGGCACAATCCTATGGAGAAAAAATTACTGATAAAACAATTTTAGCAAAGTTCTAAGGAGTCTTACTCCTATGTTTGATCATGTAGTGGCTGCCATTGAAGAGTCTAAAGACCTAAAAACATTCACATTTGATGAGTTGATAGGATCACTGCAATCCCATGAGGCAAGGCTGAACAGGTCAGAAGAGAAGACTGAAGAAAAGGCTTTTCATGTAAAGGGGGAGGCATCACCCAAGAGAAATAAACAAAAATGGTGTAGTAAAGTTGGATCTCTAGGAAAAGAAGGTTGTAGTAGAGGATGAGGTCGGGGTAATAAGCACCAAAATCAAACTCAACAACAAGATAACAAAAGGTCTATCCAATGTTATTATTGTAAAAGGTTTGGGCATGTGAAGGCAGATTGCTGGAAACGACAAAGGCAAGAACAAGCAAGTTATGCAGAGCAAGAAGATGAGGTGATCAAATTGTTCATGGCTTATCAAAAAGATACAACGAGTCACAACAACATTTGGTTTCTGGACAGTGGGTGCTCGAATCACATGATTAGCATAACGTCATTGTTCAAGGAGATTGATGAGACCTTCAAACAAAATGTAACACTTGGAACAACAAGAAGATTCAAGTGGAAGGGAAGGGCAATGTAGAAGTCAAAAGCAATTTTGGTAATGTAAAACTTCTATATGATGTTTATTACATTCCTAGTTTGTCACAAAATCTGTTGAGTGTAGGGCAACTTATGGCTACTGGATATTATATTATGTTCGACGATGTCTCTTGTGTGATCAAAGAAAAAAATCAAATCAAATCATTGTTGATGTTCTATTATGTTTAGTGCTTGCGACCAAATTAGTGATAAAGAATTAGTATATCCTTGATATTTAGTTCGTTTTAAATGTCATTTTTAGGTGCTGGGATTGCTGCTATTGTGATGGCATCGAAAAATAACCACGTGCGTGACTTATTCTTGTAAAAGCAGTGAATGACGCGAAGCCGAAAACCACACTATCAACGTTACACGACCATGTGTTAGTCTATGTGACAGACCGTGTGAGCCACACGACCGTGTGACAGGTCGTGTGTCAAACCGAGTAAGCAACACAGTTGTGTGTCAGGCTATGTGCTAGACCGTGTGGGCTACATGGTCGTGTGCCAGGCCGTGTAGGCTATACAAGCTGGGTCAAGTAGGTCGTGTGGGCCCATTTTCAGAAAAATTTAGTTAAGGTCATGTTTGAAGTGCATTTTGAGGTTAGCTGTTTCATAAGGTCGATTATGTGATATGTATGATTTCGATATATGAAATCTGTGATGCTAATATTGTATATGTAACTTCTAAAAGCATGTTTGTAGTATAAATTCTACATCTGATCTATAAATTTGATAATTCTATTAGTATGTTTCTAATATGCAAAACATGATTCATCTTTTTGTATATGAGTATGTATTATGTTTTAGCATGTGCATTGGGGTGGGATATCTATGTAACGAATGAAGTGTTGGTAGTTTAATGATCTGTCTTATCTTGTGGTTTTACCATATATATCTGTTCTGACAGCTTGATTACAATTATGGTGGATTGACCATATTTATCTTATTCTGGTGGATTATCGTATTATTTCTATCAGTTTGACTGCATTATTCTGAAAAGTGACATACGTTCACTATTGAGCTGTGTGGGGTTGGATGGGTGTTTATTACCCACCCTAATTGGTGTGTAGGGATGGATGAAGATAGTGTGTAGCAAATGAGGGTAGGATCTGTATCTGTATTTGTTTTGTATCAAGTGTTGTATCGCATGATATGCCATGTCATCTGTATCTAATTTGATTATGATATTACATTCAATAGTTTGTCATGCTATGTATTCTGCTCGATTTCTGATTTCTATATGAATTTGCTATATGTTCTATTTGTATGGGCTGAGTTACACGCTGAGCTTGTAAGCTTACCCAATTTTTCTGACTTCTCAGATAATCAACAAACTTAGGATTGGACGACATGCGAGAGCTTGGATTGGTTTCTCAGTTATTTACGTATGATGGTTCATGTTTTTAAACTATTCTGGACTTTTTGGGACTATAAATCTGTTTTCGAGCTTTGCTTTTCGTTTTGGGTCGCTTTTGATGGATTTAGTAATTATTGTTTAAATTTTGAAAAGTTGTATGTTTTTACAAACTAAGTCACTGTTTTCAAATTTTAATACTCTGAAATTTCTATTGCAAAACATGGTAATCAATTAAACTATTTTCTGTAAAATAAACAACTTCGAACACGAATTTTCTAAAAATTAGAAAGAGGTTTGCAAAAACTAACTTTTAATATCACCCTATCTTCAAGGGTTACTTTTGAGTTGCTAAATGAGTTTATGTAATTCCTCAAGATTCGGCTATAACGTCTAAACCGGATGTGGTGTGTTACACCCTTGGACAATTGCTCTTATTTTGATTTGGTTGGTTTTTAGTATGTACCTAGGTAGGCCAATGGGGTAGCTCATTGACTTGCCTATTGGTCTCTTCCTAAGGATGTTTCTTGTGTTTTCGGTTTGGACTATCTAGATGTCATTCACTTACTTATGTTGGATGAAGACGTGGCTTGATTATTGATGTTTTCCCTTACGAGCTTTTGCTTTAAAAAACCTTTGATGGGATCAGCTTTAACAATCCATATTTTTTACGTTCAAACACTGATTCCTTTCTCACAATCCATAAAGCGATCAAATTTTAAGCAAGGTAAAGAAAGGGAGATCCAAGCAATAGTACATCACTACATATAAGAAAAATAAGAGAGGCATTTTGACTAGTTTTCCTTTACCATGCATTGTTACATTGATTTTAAAACAAATTTCAATATGATATCATAACGGAGAACAATCAAGTGATTCATACGTAAACCGATAAATTGCTAAAGGCCAAAGATTCGTCATTTGGTTCCAATAACTTATTAAATCTTAGGCTAATCATCTCTAGAAATTTTAGTAATGGCCTACAACAAATTTACTGTAAAAATATTGCTTTTTTTTGGACATTCGTCAAAATTTAGTTTTGTTATGTCAAAAAACAATATCTAAATTGTACCCCAAGTAACAAGTTCTGTCTAAATTATAAAAGCTAAAAGTCAGGTAAAATTTTAATTTATTTAGAACTAGTTCTTATTGAGGTTGAAAAGTGATTTTAGGAAAAAAAAAATTCTAAAGTGTGATAGAAAATGTTGTGAAAAAGTATGTTTGTAGTTTTTAGTGTTCTCCGCTGTCAAAAATTGAGGTTGAAAGTTAAAATGTCTTTTTTAGAGATGATATTAGAAAGTAAAAAATTAGTTAAGTTATATGATTTTTAAATAACTTAATATACACGCAATGTTAATTTTAAATACACTTTAAGTAATTAATATAAATTATTTGTAAAATGGATGATATATAAATATTTTAAAAAATTAAATATAATAATAAATAAGATTTAAATAATTTAATATAATAATAAATTATATTTAAATAATTTAACATAATGATACATAAATTATTTAAATAATTTAATATAATGATATATAAAATATAAATTAATCTATTTTTCATATACCTATTAAATAGTTAATATAGATAAAAGCATAAATAAGAGTATTTTGATAATCTAAATCTTAACTTTTTGCATTTGGTTGGAAAAATACTTTTTGACTGCACTTTTAACTACAAAAGCCAACTGTTATTCACTGCTTCTGCAGTGAAAAAACACTTTTAACCCAAAACTATTTTTCCTCCGCAATGGTACGTACCTTTAATCATACATCACTAAAACAATTTGTGAATTTCCCTTTAAATTTGTAACACTTAAGTGGTTAATTATTTTATTTTGACGTATATTTTAATTTTTTATGATTATGTGAAAGAACCAGAGAAAAGAAGCTTAACGATTATTTTTTATAAGCTTTATGCTTTAGACTCATTTTAAGATTTCAACTTGACACTATATCTTTAGTTATTAAATTTCGACTTAGTCTCCTAATGTAGTGTTCCGAAAGGAATTGAAAGATTTAAACGAAACTATTTCATGACTCAAAGCCAAAACATGTCGGGAAGATGGCCACAGACGACTGATAAGTTTGCAACGAAAATCTACCAAAAACCTAAAAAAGTTGTTTCTCCATTATGCAAATTTCAATATTATTTTATTTTTGTGTTTTAGTTGCTAAGCTCTTTTTCTAATAAAAGGGATTTTGAAGTTTTGACTCTTCACCTTTGTGAGATCTAATATATTTCGATGCTTTCTTTATTCTTTGATACAGATATTAAGGTTTGTTAAATATAGGTATTGTATTTGATAATTTAGAATATTTAATTATTCTAATACCTATGACAAATAGCATGGATGTATATATCGAAGTATGTGATTTATTGTTGTTGAGGATATGTAATCTAAATCTAAATGAACCCTTCTTATGTGTGTGTGATGACTAGAATGGTCTCTATTTTTTTTCATACTATTAATAATTTAAATCCTAAACCCTTCGTTATAGAGTTATTTGTTAATAAGGAGAAATAATTTGAATAAACATTTTTTTTACCAAAAAGGTAGGGAGGGAATAGTTTTATTTTTTAATTTCTAAATCCCTAAATTTTATTTTAGTTATTTTTACTAAAAAAAACTTTTATTGGTTGTTGTGAATATCATTACTTACAGCTATCTACAAATTTATTTTGTTTATTTTGTTGGATTCAACTTAGAGGTGATCAACCCTGTCGGGCCCAGATAAAATTTTAGGCCCATTTTTTAGGCCCGGGCTTAGCCCGACCCGAAATATAGGCCTAAAAATTTGTCCAATTTAGACTCAAAAGAAAATTGGTAAGCCTGAACCCGGGCCGACCCGGCCCATATTAAATATATATAATTAATATATATAAAATATATATATTTGATTAAAAATAAAATATATATTTAATATATAATTCGGGACGGGCCAAAAAATTTTTACCAAAGGCTTGGCCCATTTTCTAAACGAGCCTCATTTTTTTGCCCAAACCCATATTTCGGGCCTATATTTTTACCCGAACCCTCCTATTTTTTGGGCGGGCCATTAGGCCGGGCCGAGTAGCCCAACCCATGATCACCTCTAATTTCAACCCCACCACTTTATAAAATCAATATATATCTTGATATATATATATATATATATAAAAGAAGCAAGAAAAAATCACCATAGTGACTCAGCTTCTATGAAAGAATCATGTAACAATTGAAACATTTGAGCCAAAGAGTTATTTTAAAGTCTCTGAAATTCATCATTGTCCTTCATTTTATGAATAGATATGTTGTATAATCCTTAATTTCAATCACCCATTTTCATTTGACACTAAATAGAGTAGTACATATGTTATCACTTCAAAGGTTGATCGAAAACATAAGAAGCCATCATTATTTATATATCCTAAACAAAACGAGTAGTGACCATTTACATGGTCATCAAATGAAACATAATTAAACTTTTACTAATAGAATAGCTTGGCAGGACTTACTTTTCGTAATAAAAGCAATTAACATATGCAATGTTTAGGACCTGATGATGAGATGATACAAGGATTACCCTTATTTTATATCAAACAACCTGTACTGCTATAATGAGGAAAGCTTATTGCAATGATAGTAAACCCAAAATACATATACTGTAAATACATCATTATATATATATGAAGAATAAAAGGGGAATAGAAAAAAGGAAAGAAAATATGAGAGATAGACTTTTTTTTCATCATAATGCATTAAATAAATCATTCCAAATTGAAATGAGAAAAGTATGTATGTTAGGTTAAAAGTATGCATTTTTTTAACTCTATCAAATAATAAATTGAAAGAAAATTACCTTCTTTTTTATTCTATTTTTCCATCTCTCCTACAAAACATACATATGGAAAGAAGAATTATATTTTTTATCCTCTTTCAATTACCCATCTTCCTATTTTTTTTCCACTCCACCAAACAAAGCTTACCTGAGATATTGGAAAAGAAGAACTAGAAGAATCCTTTTCACTTCTAAACATGATATGAAGGAAGAACGTTTCTTATTCAAAGTAAGAAAAACTTTCAATTTTTTTTTTGCTCTAATAAAAGCTACAAAATTATGCATGTATGCGTGTACCTACGTATGTATGGGCTTTGTTTAGGTCATTGTGTGTAAAGTCACATACATTAAAACACCGGTATATCACCCTTCCCACAAGACTATACTTGCACACACAACCAATAGTAAAACCATGAAATAGAATAAACATTATTAAAATATCACACTCAAAACCAAAAGCAACCCTGAATCGACCCCAATATTTATATTCACAGGATCTGGCTATACCCATCTCCAATTCATATCAACATCTCACAATTCGAAACTACAAGATTAATACAATAACAGTTAATTGATAGCCAAAACAAATGCCTTCCAGTCACCTCCGATAAGCTAATTAGCTTGTTTTCTGACTCGATATCTCCACGATTTTCCCCCAAAATTTGCTTGTCATTACCCATTGACATAACACCTAGTTCCCTTCCCATGTTCCATGTCTCCTTTGTTTCTTGCAAGGATCGCTTTCATCTTCCTTAGAATTTTCAGATTCTTTTTTCATATTATTCTGTTTTCATCACGGGTAATAATATTAATCATGGGAGGAAAACAAAGAATAATAAATTAGAATGACATTAGGCTTGCATTTTATTTTTCTTTTGTCGATAAAATATCGGGAAAGGGAAGAAAATCTCGATGAAAGTTTTAACCACTACTATCAGAAATCTTGGTGACTTTAGGCTTACTTACGCATTAGAGTGGAAGGATGGCCTAGATATTCTTTAGATTTCTTAGATTTTTCTACCATGTCAGTATAATATGATCAAAAAACAAATACATTAATTTAATATAACTTATTAGTTATGATTTACAGTCTTATCCAACAACCTCAATCTCGTATTAATAGTGACTCATCTATAAATTCTAAATAATATATAGTCAAGCCTCTCTATAATAATTTTATTTGACTGCCAAAATTTTGGATGTTATAGAGAGATGAATGTTATACACCTATAATAACATTTGAGACACCTAGAACAACATTTGAGATTTAGATCATATTTGAATTTTAAATAAATAATTTAAACAACTATAATATATTAATATTAATCTTGATTGGTGAGATTTAAATCGTATCTTTATAAAATTTACAAATGTAAGCCTATTTATTAAAAATTATTTTCCATTTAATAGAATATGACTAATATATTTTTATATAAAATTTAAACATTTTATTGAAATAATATTTTAACTAAAATTTATTATTTTCATTTCACTTAGTAATATAACTAATTTTACTAAAATTTGAGACAAAAGGTTGCTATAGGAAACTAATTAAGTAAATAGTATACTTCATACTTAATAGTTATTGTAATAGATGAAAAGCTAATATAGTGAGTAAAAAAAACATAAAAAATTTGATTCCGCAACAAATTTGATTGTTATATTGAAATGTTGTTATTGTTATAGAGAGAGCTAAACGTATAACATTATCCTTTAAGAACATATACGGTTCTCCCTTGACTACGTTCTTGCTCTTCTATATCCACTAACTTAAAAAAAAGCGTTCTTCTCATTCCAGTTCTTTGATATTGATTGGAGAAAAGAATCAAGAGTGAAATGTAAAACCAATTATTAAAAAATTTTAAAATATTAAATAATAAGGAAATTTCGAAATATATTATATATGTACCTGTTCTCCGAAAATTTGTTGTATGGTGCTATTAAGGTTGCCTTCCCGACGCTTATGCCATTTTAATATTACTTTGTGTAACACTGGTGTACATGTTTAATTCTCCTTGAAAGTACGTCTTCATATTTGGACAATCGCGCACATATACACTTTCTAAGGATGGGAAGCCAAAGGTATAATGCCATGATGAATAGAAGCTTTCTAGATTTAGTAGAGATTTAAGTTTCAAATAGATGAGTTGGGGGAAACTGATTTCACCACCTACTATCTCCACCACCTACTATTTCTGCTATCTCTTTGCGATTCACTATGATCATTTCATTTATATGTACGAGACTTTTGACTGTGGAATGGGTAATAATTTTTATGATTCCAGGGCATCCTTCTACTTTTGGATTTTAGATTTTGGATTTCAGTATTGCTTTCTTTTTTGCAACGCCAACAAAACATTTTACGCAAACAAATGAGTTTTTGGAAGCACGAACTTGGTTTTAGTTTTAAAAGAATTTCAAACTTCCGCTGCGAAATAAATAATTAAATTTAAAGAACATCATATAATAGTTTCAGTAATGAATATGTTTTATAATACTTGGATGCTTCATCAAATAACTAAACATGATTTTATCAAAATATCGTCGGTTTCAAAACCCTTCTTCGTAACACTCCCGGATTCGGTCATAACGTCTAGGCCGGGTTTAGAGTGTTACAATTACAATATTTGTGATCTAAAAAAGACCAAACACTAAAATACAAATACTCAAGTATGATAAATTTTAAAAATTAACTATTTTATTTTTAATCATTAATGACCTTTTTATCAAATTAAAATATTAAACATTACCATTGAAGCCCATCATTATTAAAATAAATTTTCTTTAATTAATATTTTTATTTAATTAAATATTGAGTACTAACTTTTGTGCACATGTTTCATTATTTATCAAAGTAAATTATTTTAATAAACAATTATGAACTACAAAGTTAATTAAATTAAATATTCATGTTATCCGAACAAAAAGAAAAACAATATTTATATTAAATTCCTATTGGTATTAGATAGATGGATAAAATAAATTCAACTAAGAGAGAAGATTTTGTTATATATTATATATATTCTTTAACTTCCAAATTTTTACTAATCATAAAGCAAAAAATGTTAGAATTAGAAAAAGAAACTAATTGAGATCAATCAAATAAAAAAGAAATTAATAAGTTTATCTTATATTCTAAATTTATTTTATAAAACAAAAGATATTTATATATACACGAAAGTAAAAGGAAAAAAAAAACATTAGACATACCTTTGCATTGAAGAGATATTGTGGCTGTGGTATATTAGGATCAAGTGAGATTTGGTTTCCAATACTTGCAGTATCAAAATGGAATGTACTCAAAAACAGGACATTTCTTTATATCTAATTTCCTTAAAAAGAGAAATTCCACGGCAAAATGTTTTTGAGATTAGGAAGATTTTTGAGTGTCAACGAGTCAAGCTTGGGGAACACGCTTATGCTGTTGTTAATCCTTTCTTCCCCACCTAGTATTCCTTCTATTATGTCTTCCATTTCATCACAATCACCAACATCAAGTGTTTCCAGGTGCACAAAGCTTTCAACCATAGATGAAGTAAATGCACACTTCAACTTATGGCAATTGGACAGTTCCAAATGTGTACTTCCAAAGTGGTCAGACGAGACAAATTCTTCAACTCAACAAGACTAGCATTGCTCCTTGGATTATTCTCACTTCCCTCAACCTCCCAATCCCATCTATTAAAGCAACCATATAAGTAGAGTTCTTCTAATCTGGATAAACTTGACAATACGTTCGGTGATATTACTTTAAGATTGAAACAACCACTCAAGTCGAGCAATTTTAGCCTCCTCAACTGTCCTATTTCCTTTGGTAGCACTCTAATAGTAGACTTACGGAGGTCAAGGATTTCTAAATTTACTCTCCTAACATCACTATATCTTCTAAACCACAACCTACCAAACGCAATGTACAAAGAGTTTTCAAGCAACCAATGGAGGAAGGCAAGGATGTCAAATTTAATTTGGTAAAATTTAATACTTTTGAGTCCTTTCATCCCCTCAAAAAGATTCTTTGGAATTTTTAAAGACGAATCCGCTCCACCCGTAGAAAAACAAGATGGCATTTTCGAAGAAGAATTCTCACTACCCATAGAGAAAAAGGTAAGTTTTGGACATTCCGACTCATCTAGTAGCTCACTAACCTTAGTATTCTGTAAGCTAACAAGACTGCAGGTTCTCATTCTATCCTTATCTGGCCACTCTTCAGATACATCCTCTTTTCCGGAAGCAAGCCAACCACGGTCCCTAAAAGCAATTGCAATGGCCACTTCGCAAACAACATCACGCATGTCAAACTGTTCAGGGCTAGAACCAGAAAGTAACAGAGAAGAGTCTTTGAGCTCACTAACCAATGTCAGTACTCTCCTCCGTACTTTTTCAACTGTGTCAAGGCCACGGAATAAACCCAAGCCTCTGCGATATTTCAGCAAGTCTTCAGTGGCAGCATTATGACCCATTATACAGCAGAGCAAGAAAGTTTCTTTAAGTTCCTCCCCTTCCAAGTAGTTCTAGCTCATCTTTATAGCTGAATGCACATCACCTGATAGCTCCCTTTCCAAAGCATCCTCCCATTCATACAAATTCTCCTTATGTTTCAAAGCCTTTGCAACTGTTGCAATAGCGATCGGCAATCTTGCACATTTTGGGGCGACTTTTTCTGCTGTAGGTTGCAGGTCAGATCTTTCAACTATAGGACCAGCCACGTTCTTAAACAGCTTCCATGCTTCATCTTCTTCCAGTAGTTCAATTGGAAGGACTTTCTGAGAACCCATCGACTTCAATACTTCTTGCCTCCTAGAAGTCATCAAGATCTTGCATCCCTTGTGGTCGTCTATAGAAGGAATTCCAAGTGCCTCCAAATCCAGGGTCACCCAAATATCATCCAAGATGATAAGAACATTGATGATTTTCTTTAGTCTATCATGTAGCCGGGCAGCTCGTACATCAACTCTCCTTTCCTTAATTTTCAGGCCTAACTTCTCGGCAATCTCGTCTTGAATGTTCACCATGTTTGGTGTCTGTGTTACAGCTACGAAGACCACTTCATCAAACAGCTTTTTCTCCTTGACTTGTCTGGCAGCCTCTCTGACGAGTGTGGTTTTGCCCACACCTCCCATCCCGTACACTCCTATTACGTTGACATTATCATCTTCCAATGCCGCCATGGCCCCATTGAAAGCATCGCTTCTTGATCCAAAGGCCTCGTACTCTTTCACAGGTCTAATGCTTATTCCTTCAAGAGCAGGACGGTAGGAAACTCTATCAAATCGATCCTTTCATTCAAGAGTTGTGTTATGGCCTCCGCCTCCTCATCAGCTTTCTTGCTCAGCTGGTAACGATCCTTGATACCAAGAAGAAAGCCAGCGAAATACTTCTCCATTGCTTTATTTTCATCCTCCTGCGATTGTGTTGTAGCCTGGTTGGAGATCTTCTTATTCACCACTGTCAAGAGTGTCAACCACCTTTCAATATCATCAAAAATCTTCTCTCCGTTCCTTTTAGCCTCATCAACAGATTGCTGCACCCTTTGTCTTGCACACTTCAGCTCTTCAACTTTACCCCTGAGGTTCTGAAACTTTTTGTCATGCTTGAACACGTAACTAAGTTGTGCTGCAGTGGTGTCAACCATGCACTCAGCAGCTTCGCTAAAAAGAGGTTCAACAAAAGAAGCAAGAGCCTCCATTTTTTTATTTCTTTAAGAAATATTTATAGGAGACAGAACAAACTATACAACAACTGGGAAGCTAATCCGGCAGTCACTGGCAAATAAAAAATTATATATATTCAGTAACGAAATAAACATTCTTATCATTGATACTTAGCTACTTCTACCTCTTAGATATTAAAGTGGAAAAGGAAAAACAGAGTAACTATCATAATCAAAGACGAAAATAATAGAAGCAGTGACAGCATAATACCACCTCCTACTTAAGCAAAAGGATTGATGACTTTAGAGTTTTAGGCCTCCTTTGGATCCCAGTTTAGTATCAGTACAGTGCGTTTTTTACTGATTTTTGTGCAACCGCAGCACAAAACCTTCTGTGGATGGCCAACTTCCAGTGCAGTGGAAGGGAGTAGATCACGCCACACCCAAAATTTTTACTGCTCCATTTATGCCCAATTGAAAATTCAAAATTACAAACGCAGCGTACATGTCTTTTTTGTCCCTTTTCATTTATTAATAAATTGAATAAAAAAGTAAAAATAAAAAACTTTGATGGAAAATATAGGAAACGTTGATGGCTAAAGAAAAAAATATTTTATTATAAATTTATATTTTAATATTTTATTAAATAAATTAATAAATCCACATATTTTAATAATTTTAAAAAATTAAATCATTTTAAAAAAAGTCTATTATATATCAATTCTGATCTGATGTCCTTAATAGTCATTTTTTATTCTCACTTCACTGTTACAGCTGCGTTTGAATCCAAACATACACTCCACCATTGTTTCTAATATCACTGCTACAATATCTAATCTCACCGCTACAATATCTAAAATCTCCGCCACCACTGTTTTTAACCTCACCGGAGGTAAACACACCGTTCATCCAAACTAAGCTTTAATCTCTTCTAGTTTACCCGACTTTTGAGAAAGTGAGATTGCAGATAAAAGGAGCAGAGAATCAAAAGGAAAATTGGAAAACTCTTGAAACACAAAGCGACGACTTTGGTCTTCGAATTTTAGTAATTAGAAACAGGACAAATTAGAAAATGACATGCAATTTCTAATAAATTTATTAGAAAATGTGCTCAGTAGGTGGAATGAAAATATTTGGACGAAAAAATTATTAAATGAAAGAAAATTAAAATTTAAAAAATATATAAATTTGACTTTTCATTGTCTCTCTCTCTTTTATATTATTCTAATTTGAATATAATTACCATAGTTTTATCTCATTGCGTAACACTTTTTTACAATTAATATCCTAACAATTCAATTAATATAGATAATATTGTAGATCGATATAATAAAAATATTAGATCGATTTAAAATTTTAAACGCATGATAAATACAATTATATTAATAAATTCAACTGTTAAATTGTTAAATATCAGTCACAGAAAAAGTGTAAACTAACATAATTTTTACACCGGTGTAAGTGGATTTCTCTCCCTTTAGAATTATTTATTTTTATGTATTAAGATGAAAAAAAAACTTATCTCTCCTAGTTTTTTTTCCTCACTTTTTTCCTCGCCAAGTACCATAAAATTTATTTTGTTTCTAATTTCCCATCCCCTTCCTCACCCTTCCATTTTCTTTTATATTTATATTTTAGTTTTTTGCTCAAATCTATACTATAAAAGGAAGGTCGTTGACACGTGTATAGTCCCTTTTCTTTTTCACATTTTATACAATATTGGTCAAATATCGCTTTTGATCCCTCTACTTGACACGTGTTCAATCTTTCTTTCTTTTCTTTCCCTCCCCTAGGCCTAAAATTAAGATTCAATCTTTATACTTGAATTTCTAAAATAATTTGGTCCTACTTTTTATAATGTTTAATCCAGATAGTTAATATTATTGATTACTATGATAAAATATAATATTATTCAGACAGAAATATTATTTTGGCATGGAGAGTTGGAATAATTCTTTTGTTTTTTTTTTAAATCCACGTCAGCTACCAAAATTATAGCAATGCTAATTATTTGGACTAACTAATGAGATAGTTTTTCTCCTTTTTAATCATTATAAAATAATGGTAAAATTGCAGTTTCGGTTTCTCTACTATGCTCACATTTGATATTTAATCTTGGTATTTTAAGTTTAGGTAATTTCGTTCTTTACTTTTACAATGCCATTAAGTAGTCCAAATAATTTATATACTCATATGTGATAGTTATCTTATTGTTTTACTATCATATCCTTTACATGCTGACAAGTGTCCGAACATAAAAAAAAAAAAAGAAAAAGTTATTTGTAGTTGAAAAGTTAAAGGTAATTTTTTTCAGCATTTATAAATGTCTTGACAAAAAAAAGAAAGAAACTATGAACGTGACAAAGTGATATGGCACCATAATTTTTTTCTATAGATTATATAACAATGGTCAAATTTCAATTTTGGTCCCTATGCTATGCACAAATTTAGGATTTAATATTTATATTTTAATTTCTTGACATAATTTGGTACCTCAACTTTAACAATGTCATTGATCAGCTCAAATGCTTTATTTAGATTAAAATGATGATGTAATTTTTAAGAGTTGCTGACACCATTAAAATTATATATTAAATTAATATCCATTGCAATATTTTTTTGTTACATAGTTTCCATGTGAGTACTTTAAAAAATTTAAAAAGTCAATCCAATGAATTTAAAAGAAAATTTTAATGATGTTAACAATCGGAGTTGAATTTTTAGATTCGAAAAATAAAAGGATTAAATTCCTAAGAATAAAAAATATAAAGACTAAATTCTAAATGCAAGAATAATACATAGACTTAATTTCAAAATTTATTCTATAATTTAGTTAAGAAACAAATAAACCACGCTTCTTCTTCTTTTTAAAGTTGTGACATGTGCATGAAGTTTTAATATTTTATTTATATGGTCGAATTTGGAACATATTTTTACTTTATTTTATACTTATTTAATATCAAAAGTGGTATTTTTCTTAGTTCATGTGTTTTATTTTTTGCTGATGTAATGTCCAAGGCTGTAAGATAGTAATAAAATTTTACAAAATCCGTTAAATTCTTGAACTTATGATCAAATAGCAAATGAGATCATAAACTTCTATACTAAACTCATAGGTATCGATGATGTGAACTTTGCTGGTTGTTCAGTGTCTTTTCCTAAAGAACTTTTACAAGTCGCTCTGGATGAATTAGTTAGGGATGTGACTACTGAAGAAGTTAAGGTGGCAATGTTTGAGCAATGAAATGATAAGGTCCCTAGGCCTGATGGCTATACTGCTTTGTTCTTCAAAACCACTTAAAGCATTGTAGGTGATAATGTTGTCGTGCAAGTTTACGCAAATAAGGCTTAGAAAACTTTTGCAATTAAAGTGTTCAAATGGCATTAAATTCATGACATGAATTAAGCACAAACTTGACCATTCCTACCTTATCTTACATTACCAACATTGACAATCATCCCATCAGTGATTACCAAACAAGGACACGTCTTATATACATGCCACAGTGATAATTACCAAAACGATTATACTCTTTTCGCCTCAGTGTGAGATCCACACTGATCTGGCTTTTAGATTTCCAACAATTAAGGATCTACATGTAAGAAAAACAACCATAGGTAAGCATTTAATGTTTATTAAGTTCAAATGGAATTTACAACACTTACCTTGATCATAGGTGAACATGTTACTACCAAAATATTAGGCATGTAACATCCCTAACCCGTATCCGTTGCCGAATTAGGGTTACGAGGCATTACTGAACAAAACACAACCATTGCAAAATCAAAACATATACATTGTATATAAATATTTAAAATTTAATAAACTTGATCTAATATTAAATATGACATATTATGAGCTTCACTTAGATCATTTAAAACAAAATAAAGACATTACAATCCAACTAATCCATAAGGAAATAAACCATTTTCGTGTGGCTATTAAATTAATATACAATATAACAAAGTATGACCTTCAAAACATTTATCTAGTCTATACATGCCATAGTTAAAATTTAAACATTTTAATACCGAAAGAGTAGATAGAGTGATGATCTTGCTGACGATCCTCAAGCTTGAAGCTTGAACTTTAAATCTATAAAGCAGAAAGTTGATCCTCAAGCTTGAAGCTTGAAGCTTGAAGCTTGATCTTTAAAAGGTTGAAGCTTTTATAGCTTAGTAAATTTACAGCATAACTAAATATAAAATAAATTATATAATTTCCTGCGTACACTTAATGAAATCGCGAGTACTACATATATTACCATTTGAATATTGCTATTCATAAACATCTTATTTATAACCAAATATATGAACTCATAGCATTCATATCAAAGAGTACATATATATATATGACATGCATATAATCAAATGTATTTATAAATACTCATCAAACTTTACAACCATTACATTTACATATCAGTTACGTATAGTCAAATGCTTACATAATTATCAACATTTAAAACCGAATGCATGTACACTTTAAACAAGAATAGCCGAATGCATATATATATGCTTAACAAAGATTATCACCGAATGTATATATATACATATACCTCAAACAAATTTAACCGAATATATTCCTACTTACCAAAAATGCATTTCACCGTATACGTAGATGCTTATTAAATGCATATACCAAATGCATATATATATAGATTATCACATACATACATCCGAATATATATAAACTTAGCAAATGCATAAGAACAAATATATATATTTATATGCTCTTCAATTACATATAAACGAATGCTTATATGCTCATCAACATCCAATGACCGAATATATGTACATTGTTAGAATTAAGTGTCTCGAATCCTTATTTAAATAAAATATAGTGGTAAAATAAAATAAAAGTAAAATCTCTATAGAATTATATTTCTTTTATTTTATTTTACAATAAGGTTTTTTAAATCTTATTAAACTCCATGTATATAATATTGATTAGAATAAGGAGTTTCACTCCTATTAGAATAAGGTTTACAAGCCTATAAATAGGCATAGTTTACTCCTCTTGTAATTAATTCGAATTCGACATAGTGAATTTTCTTCTCCTCTGCCCGTGGTTTTTCCCGAAAGGGTTTCCATGTAAAATCTGTGTGTTCTTTATTTTCTATTTCTATTTTTCTTTCCGATATATTGTCATTACCGACATTATATTTTTCACAAATGGGTATCAGAGCTTTCGAGTTGTTCATCTCAATCACGGTAATGACGTCTTTGAAGTACGAAATTCCGCTATTGGATCGCAACACCAGATTTGCGTTGTGGCAGATAAAGATGCAAGCAGTTCTTGTACAGATGGACTTAGAGAAAGCCCTACTAGGGGTAGATAAGATGGCTTCAACATTGACGGAAGAAGAGAAGAAGCGCAAGGATCGAAAGGCGTTAACACAGTTACATCTGCATTTATCTAATGAAATTTTGCAGGATGTGATGAAGGAAAAGACTGTCGTTGGATTATGGAAAAGGTTGGAACAGATATGTATGTTGAAAACTCTAACTAGTAAGCTACATATGAAGCAGCGTCTTTATGCTCATCGTTTGGAGGAATGTGCATCTGTGCACGAACACGTAACAGTGTTCAAAGAAATTCTCTCAAACTTGGAGGCCATAGAGGTTCAGTATGATAAGGAAGATCTAGGGTTGATTCTACTTTGTTCGTTGCCCCCGTCTTATTCAACCTTTAGAGATACGATTTTATATAGCCGCGAGTCTCTCACAGTTGATGAGTTTTATGATTCTTTAACCTCGTATGATAAGATGAAGCATCTTGTGGTTAAAACTGACTCTTAGGGAGAGGGTCTTATTGTTCGTGGGAGACAGGATCGAAATGCTGATGATGATCGTGGAAGGACACAGGAACGGAATCCTCGTAGTAAATCTAAGGGTAGATCGAAGTCTTCAAACATAGGTAAAACTTATAACTTTTGCAAGACGAAAGGGCACATTAAATCTGAGTGCTATAAGCTACAGAACAAGATTAAAAGGGAGGCTGCGAATCAAAATGGAAAACAACTAGAAAATTCTGGTAAAGCTGATGTTGTAGAAGATTACTGCGATGGTGAACTTCTAGTCGCTTCTGTCAACAATTCCAAAGTGAGCGAGGAGTGAATCCTTGATTCGGGTTGCACCTTTCACATGAGTCCCAATCGGGATTGGTTTACAACTTACGAAACAGTGTCTGAAGGTATTGTGTTGATGGGAAATAATGCTTCATGTAGAATTGCAGGTGTTGGAACAATTAGAGTTAAGATGTTTGATGGAGTTGTCAGAATACTTAGTGAAGTACGACATGTTCCAGAATTAAAGAGAAATTTAATTTCATTGAGTACTCTTGATTTAAAAGGGTACAAATACACAGCTGAAAGTGAGGCTTTGAAGATTTCCAAAGGTTCCCTCATTGTGATGAAAGGGTAGAGAAAGACTGCCAAGTTATATGTTTTGCAGGGTTCTACTGAAACTGGTGATGTAGCTGTCTCATCCTCTTCCTTGTCAGATGATGATATTACTAAACTTTGGCATATGCGCCTAAGGCATATGAGTGAGAATGGCATGGCAGAATTGAGCAAAAGAGGACTTCTTGATAGGCAAGGAATTTGCAAATTGAAGTTCTGTGAGCACTGCATTTTTGGGAAGCAAAAGAGAGTTCGATTCACCAGAGGAATCCATAACACGAAGGGAACGTTAGAGTATATTCATATGGATTTGTGGGGGCCATCCAGAGTACCTTCGAGAGGTAGAGCTAATTATATGCTAAGGCGTTCTTCTTGAAGTAGAAAGTGATGTGTTTCGCATTTAAGTCTTGGAAAACCATGATTGAAAAATAGACGGGAAAGCAAATAAAATACCTCCGCACAGACAATGGCTTAGAGTTCTGTTCTGATGAATTTAATAAACTGTGCAAGTCAGAAGGGATCGTGAGACACTTGACAGTTCGTCATACTCCACAGCAAAATGGCATTGCAGAACGAATGAACAGAACGATCATGGAGAAGGTTCGATGTATGTTGTCAAATGCCAACTTATCAAAGTCATTTTGGGCAGAAGCAGCCTCTACTGCATGTTTTTTTATCAACCGATCTCCATCCGTTGCCATTGAGAAAAAGACTCCACAAGAGGTATGGTCTAGTAATCCTGCTGACTATTCTGATTTAAAGATCTTTGGTTGTCCTGCGTATGCTCATGTTGATAATGGAAAATTGGAACCGAGATCTATTAAATGTGTTTTTCTTGGTTATAAAGCTGGTGTAAAAGGGTATAAGTTATGGTGTCCTGAAAATAGAAAAGTTGTGATTAGCAGAGATGTTGTTTTTGATGAAACTACTATGCTACCTAACTTATCTCTTAAAGACTCTTCCAATAAAGAAAATCAAAAGTAGGTGGAGCATCAGATTAATCTAGAATCTACAACAGAGTCAGCTACTAAAGTTAGTACAAAAATTCAAAATAGAGTTGCTTCTTCACCACAATACTCTATCGCCAAAAACAAAACTAGAAGAGAAATTAAACCTCCAAAGAAGTATACTGAAACTGATCTAGCTGCTTATGCTTTAAATGTGGCTGAAGATATAGATGCAAACCAAGAGTCATCTAATTATTCTGAGGCGATTAGTTGTGAAGACTCAGAAAAGTGGATGTTTGTTATACAAGAGGAGATGGAATCACTACACAAAAATCAAACATGGGATCTTGTGAAACTTCCTAAAGGTAAAAAGGTTGTTCGTTGTAAATGGGTGTTTAAGAAGAAATAGGGGACTCCAAGAGTTGAAGAACCCAGATATAAGGCAAGGCTTGTTGTAAAGGGTTACAGTCAAATTCCAGGAGTGGACTTCACAGATATGTTCTCTTCAGTTGTGAAGCATAGTTTGATTTGAGCTTTGCTTGGTATTGTGGCCATGCATGATTTGGAGCTTGAGCAATTAGATGTAAAAACTGCATTTTTGTATGGAGAACTTGAGGAGGATATCTACATGCAACAACCAGAGGGTTTTACAGTCTCAGAAAAAGAGGACTATGTTTGCTTGCTGAAAAAGTCCCTTTACGGTTTGAAACAATCACCAAGACAATGGTATAAGAGGTTTGATTCATTTATGACTTCTCATGATTTTAAAAGAAGTAGCTTTGACAGTTGTGTTTATTTTAAGAAAAACAGTGATGGTTCTTTTGTGTATCTACTCCTTTATGTTGATGACATGTTGATAGCAGCGAAAGATAAATGAGAGATAAGGAAGGTCAAAGTCCAACTAAGTGAAGAATTTGAGATGAAAGACTTGGGACCGGCAAAAAAGATACTTGGTATGGAGATTCTCAGAGATAGAAAAGCAAGTAAATTGTACCTAAGTCAGAAGGGGTACATTGAGAAAGTTCTTTGCAGATTCAATATGCAGAATGCTAAGCCTGTTAGTACTCCTTTAGCAGCCCATTTCAGGCTTTCATCGGCTTTGTCTCCATAATCAGATGATGAGATTGAGTACATGTCACATGTTCCATACTCTAGTGCAGTGGGATCTCTCATGTATGCCATGGTTTGTTCACGTCCAGATTTATCATATGCAGTTAGTGCAGTTAGCAGATACATGGAGAATCCCAGTGAAGAACATTGGAAAGCAGTTTAGTGGGTTTTAAGATACTTACGAGGTACTACCGATGTTTGCTTACAGTTTGGAAGAACTAGAGATGGAGTCATTGGGTATGTTGATGCTGATTTTGCTGGAGACCTCGATAGAAGAAGATCTCTCACAGGTTATGTCTTTACAATCGGAGGTTGTGCAATCAGTTGGAAAGCCACTTTGCAAACTATAGTCACTTTGTCTACCACTGAAGCTGAGTACATGGCGATTACTGAGGCTTGTAAAGAAGCTATTTGGTTGAAGGGACTCTTTAGTGAACTCAATGAAGACCTTCAAATCAATATAGTATTTTGTGATAGTCAAAGTGCCATCTTCCTTACAAAAGATCAAATGTTTCATGAGAGAACAAAACACATTGATGTTAGGTATCATTTTGTTCATGATATTATTGCTCGTGGTGATATTGTTGTGCGCAAAATTAGTACTCATGAAAATCCTGCAGATATGATGACTAAGTCACTTCCTATAACCAAGTTTGAGCATTGCTTAGACTTGGTTGGTGTTCATTGTTGAAGATAAACCCTTAAGGGGTTTTATGGAAGAGGTGGAGAACTTGTTCATTGAAAGCTCGCGATGAAGAACTTGTTTATTAAGAATTCGTTTCAAGGTGGAGATTGTTAGAATTAAGTGACTCGAATCATTATATAAATAAAATACAGTGGTAAAATAAAATAAAAGTAAAATCCCTATAGAATTATACTTCTTTTATTTTATTTTAGAATAAGGTTTTTAAATCTTATTAAACTCCATGTATATGATATTGATTAGAATAAGGAGTTTCACTCCTATTAGAAAAAGGTTTACAAGCCTATAAATAGGCATAGTCTACTCCTCTTGTAATTAATTCGAATTTGACATAGTGAATTTTCTTCTCCTCTGTCCGTGGTTTTTTCCCGAAAGGGTTTCCACGTAAAATCTGTGTGTTCTTTATTTTCTATTTCTATTTTTCTTTGCGATATATTGTCATTACCGACATTATATTTTTCACATACATGTTCTTCAATTTCATATGACATAATTCATTCGCATATCCATTATATTTAAACACGTAATATAAATAGATTCACTGGTACTTTGCCTGATAGACATAAAGTCTGAATTGTTTCACCGGCATCCAGCCTGCTAGACATAGAGTCTAAATTGATTCACTGGAAATAAGCCTTCTAGGCACTGAGCATGAAATCTCAATTCACATAAGTTGTATCTCGTATTCAAACTATTTATGGATATAAATCTATACGTAAAATTCAACTCAAAACTTATAACCTTTCTCTTTGAACACATGGATATATATATGATTTGTATTATCAATTCCAGCTTCATAACTCAATGATTCCACCGAACATATTTATACATAACCTTATATTTTGGATCCTACTACTATCATACTATTAATGTCACAGCCTGATTTCAACCCTAATCGGACATAGTGGTTTAAGGACCACGAATCCGAGTCTAAAAAAAATTTAATATCATTTTCTATGTTTATTATGTGTTAATTTACACGTGTGAAAGTTTCATGAATTAATTTTATTGTTTGTGTGCTTAATTTAATAAAATGACTTAATCGCGTAAAATGTGAAATTGACTAATTAATGTGTAAAGTGCTAACTTGCTAATGTCTTTATAATGTGAAGTCCTTAATAGGAAATTAGGTCATTAATCATGATAGTGGACGACATTATGCTTATAAGTTATAGTTTTTATATTATGTATAAAGGTTATAATAATATATTATATTATAAAGTTAATATATATTAAAACACAAACAAATTAAAAGCCAAATTTTCATCTTATTTTGACTGAAACTAGAGAAAAGAGAAAGAAAGAAACCTAAGCTAGGTTCGACCATCTTTTGAAGCTTAATTCAAGGTTAGTTTTTGTTCGGTTTTTGATAATTTTTACGTTTTTGAGATCGTTGTTTTGAATACTTCAAAACACATGTCTTAATTTTGTGAATTGTTGATGATTTTGAAATGTGCCATTGATGAATGCTTAAGCTTTGTGATAGTTGATGATGACAAATGAAAGATATATGAAAGATTAACATGTTTTGTCTTTGAAATTTTGGTGAAATTGAGCAATTATGGCTAAATTGTGAAAATAAATTTTTGAGGGACTAAAATGTGAAATAAATGAAATGTGTGGACTTGTATGAACACTAGGAACATTCGGCCCTAGTATGGTGTGATTAAATTTTGTGTATTTTGTTTTTTTTGCAAAAAAGGACTAAAAAAAGTAAAATGTTAGGGGCAAAATAGTAATTTGCCCATTTATGTATTTTTGGATTTAATTGAATGATTTGATGGATAAAAAGGATAAATTTGAATATGTTTAGATCAAGAAACGAAGAAAACGGAATTGGATTGGGGGAAAACAAAAGTAGTCGAATAGTCAAACGTCTCCGTCTATATCCGATGTAAGTCTATTAGCTATTTAATGATATTAAATTAGTATATATGTATGTATATCGATTGTAGTTGTTGTTGAGCTTTAATTTGAAGTAATTTGATTGAATAAATTAGAATTATAAATGGTATATATATATGTGTGTGTGTATAAAGTGTTCGAATATGAATATATATATATGCTTATATAAATTTTTGAATTAAGTTAAAGTAGGAATGCTATAAAAGCATATATATATAAATATATAATGTATTAATATTTATATATGTATCTATATGAATATGTTCTGAATTTAATTGATTGTTTGAAGGTTATATATATATACACATAAGATCCAAATATAAGAAAATAAACACATGTATAAATTCTTGCTTTAATTAAAGGTACGTATTATACTCATGTATACATGGGTTTTCGAATATACATATATATATGTAAAAAAAAACTTTGGGTTTGATTAGTGATATGTATATTTTAATTGTATAGGTAATTTTTTTTAAATAAGGTGATTATATGAGAGATGGAACATTTATATATATAATTAAGTATTGATTATATTATAAGATATGAATGTTAAGCATGTATGTATAGTTTTGAATATGTATGGATGTACATAAATATGTTTTCATATTGAGCTTAGATACAAATATATATATATTATGCTCGAATAGGTGTGTATACATAAGTACATGTAAATTATTTGTATTAAATTTAGTTAAGTATATTTATATATACATGAATAAGTTGTGAACTTAGGTAAAGGCAAGAATGTGTATATATATAAATTCATATAGGTTCGAATATAAATAAACATACTTGTATGGGCTTTTAATTTTTATTTAAAAGGTATAAATGTTAAATATGTATACGGGAGTTTGAATATATCTATATGTACATTTGTGTACAAGTTTTTAGATTGAATTAAAGACTTAAAAGTTTATGTTTTTATAAATGAGGTTCGAATATATATTTATATGATTATAAGTTATTAGTACTTGAATTGGATTGAAAATATGATTTGCAAACTCATTTATGTTTGAGCATGGACTACGGTGAATATGTGTTTCTGTTAATAAATATTTGAGGAATTATTCTGTATATGAGAAATTGAGATTTTCAGGTTTTAAAACCTAGTAGGCTAAGTACCGGTGATCTAAATCAGGTTATAAGCCTAGCAAGCTAAATGCCGATGAACTGAATCAGGCTATAAGCCTAGCAGGCTAAGTGCCGGTGAACTGAATCAGGCTATAAGCCGAGCAGGCTAAGTGCTGGTGATCTAAATCAGGCTTTAAGCCTAACAAGCTAAGTGCGAGTGAATCTGTTTAAATTAAGTGATTATTTGCATTGGGTATGTATATGATTTTGGTTATATGTAATGGATAAATATATGAACAATTGTTTCTAAGTATTTGATGAGCATATAAACGTTCGAATCTTTGGGTTTAGTGAGTATATATATATGTTGGTTATCATGAAATTGTTGGATATATATGTGTATGCACTCGACATATGTGGATTATAGTAAATATATATATGTGCATTCGGTACATGTGGTTGATAAGTATAATTATATGCTTTTGGCATATGTATTTGAATAATATATATGCATTCGATGAAGTGCAAGCGATAAGCACATATATGCATTTAGATATATGCAGGTGATAAATACATATATACATTTAGTTATAATAAGTGTATATACATTTGGAGCTAATATTTGTTAAGCATATATGTATATAAGCATTCGGCTATTCATGTTTATGGTGAAATTACATTCGGTTTTAAGAGTTGATAATTAAGTATGCTTTTGACTATATGTAATAGTTAACATATATACTATTTGCGAATTCATTAAGTGTATCAGGAAATTACATAATTATTTTTATAATTTCTGTTATGTTATAGACTTACTAAGCTATAAAAGCTTACTTTGTTTGTTTATGTCTTTCTGATTTTTAAACTTAAGATCAAGCTTCAAGTTCGGGGATCGTCAGCAAGTTCATCACTCTATCTATTGTCTCAGTATTAAACTGTTTAAATTTTAACTTTGGCATGTACAGGCTAGATAAATGTTTTGGAAATTCGTACTTTGATATATTGTATATGAAATTAATAGCCATACGACAATGGCTTATTTTCTTATGGTTTAACGGGATCAAAATGTTATGCTTTGTTTTAAAAAGGTTAAAATAGAATTTATAATTATACTTACTTAAAATTTGGCTAAGCTTAATATATTTCCATTTATATATATACAATGCTTATATTTTGATTTAGAAATAGTTGATTTAAACATGTATTCAAATGAATTGCATATCAATGTTAAATTCTTGAATTCTAATGAACGTTTGTATTGAGGTATGTTTTGTTCTGTAATGCCTCGTAACCCTAGTCTGGCGACGGATAAGGGTTAGGGGTGTTACATTTGATTGGTATCAGAGCCACGGTTTAGTCAGTTCTAGGACTAACGTAGTGCATGTGAGTCTAGTTGTACATGCCATAATTTATATTTCGATAGTGTGATGACTTCTGACATCTAAAAATATGATTTCGTATAGTAATGGATCCCTATTGAGCTGTAGCTGATGACGTTGAAAGTATAGCGCCTGCTCCTGCGCAAGGGGCAGTGCCAGTTGATTCTTAGCCTACCTCGAGTAGACAAGAGGAGGAGGCAAAGCAAGCCTTCTACCAAATGATGAATGATTGGTTTACACAATATATTTGAACTAATCCGGCTGTGCAACAACCCCCACCTCAAAATAATCCATCTCCGATACCTGTGATACCTTCGATGATTGATCCGATGTGATTAAGTAAGCCCCCTGTTGATAAAATTAAAAAAATACGGGCTAAAGAGTTTAGGGCCACAGTTAATGATGATGTTGAGTGGGTTGAATTTTGGCTTGATAACATTATCTGTGTATTTGAAGAACTGTCATGTACATCTGAGGAATGTTTGAAATGTTCCATATCTTTGTTACGTGATTCTGCCTATCATTGGTGGAATACTTTAGTGTCGATTGTACCGAAAGAGTGTGTCACCTGGGAATTCTTTCAGAAGGAGTTCCACAAGAAATATATTAGTCAGAGATTCATTGATCAGAAACGTAAAGAATTTCTTGAACTTAAACAGGGTCGTATGACTGTTACTGAATATGAGCAGAAATTTGTGCGACTTAGCAAATATGCCCGAGAGTGTGTGACTATGTGTAAGAGATTTGAAGATGGGTTGAATGAAGACATTAAACTGTTAGTTGACATACTTGAGATAAAAGAGTTTTTGATACTTGTTGAACGAGCTTGCAAAGCTGAAGAGCTTAGGAAAGAGAAGATAAAAGCTGACTTTGAAGCTAGAGATTCTCGAAAAAGAACATTCAGTAAATCATTTCAGTCAACCTCAAAGAAATCCAGAGATGATCATAGTCGATCTAAAGCTACTGCAAGCTTTTCTAGATGAGATTGAGATCGATCTCCTGTGAGTTCACGAGCCACTTCAGTTGCTAGTGTTGAAAATGTTCAACAAAATAGATCCGAGTGCAAGCATTATGGAAAGTGGCATCCTAGAGATTGTAGATTGCATGATCGGTCTTGTTTTAAGTGCAGATCGAAGGATCATTTTATTCGGGAGTGCCCGATGTTAGCTAAACAAAACACTGTACAGAATACCAGACCGAGTAATATGTATGTGCGAGGTAGACCACCCAGGCATACAGGTAATGTAAGTGACAGTCGGAGAAGGACGAAAGATACGACAGTTCAATCTAAAGCTCGTGTACCTGTTAGAGCATATGCTATACGCGCTCAAGAGGAGGTTTCTTCCCTAGATGTCATTATCGGTACTTTCATTCTTTATGATACTAATGTTATTGCATTGATTGATCCTAGTTCAACTCATTCATATGGGTGAAACTTTAATATTCAATAAAACTTTGCTTGTAGAGTCTACTGAGTTTATAATTAAAGTATCGAACCCTCTGGGCCGGTGTGTTTTGGTTAACAAAGTGTGCAAGAATTGTCCGTTGATGATTCGATATTGATGTTTTCCTACTCATTTGATGTTTTTGCCATTCAACGAGTTTGATATTATTCTGGGTATAGACTGGTTAACTTTACACGATGCTGTGGTAAATTGTAAAAGGAAGACTATTGACTTGAGATGTCTGAATGATCAGATTTTTCGGGTTGAATCTAATGATTTGAATGGTTTACCAACTATGATATCTTCGATGTTAGCTCTGAAGTATGTGAGAAAGCGCTGCCAAACTTACTTTGCATATGTGATTGATAGTAAAGTGACTGACATAGAAATATTTGAATCTGAGACAGTGTCGATGGTTAGATTTGCTTAAAGATTACGACCTCGTGATTGATTATCATCTAAGAAAAGCTAATGTTGTCGCTGATGCTTTAAGTAAAAAATCACTGTTTGCTTTGCGTACAATGAATGCACATATAGTTATGTCTGATGATGATAAGATAATAGCTGAGTTGAAAGCAAAATCATTATTTGTGCAACAGATTTGTGAAGCTCAGAAAGCCAATGAGGATTTAATTACAAAACAGGCTCAGTGTGATTCAAATGTTGATTCAGAGTTTCTGGTTGATGTTGAGAATTGTTAGAGATTCAGAAACCGATTATGTGTTCTAAAAAAAATTCAGAGTTAATTCAGATGATCTTGAATGAAGCTCATAATAGTCGATTATCCATTCATCTAGGTAACATGAAAATGTATAATGATCTAAAACAGCACTATTGGTGGCGCGGTATGAAACAAGACATTTCTGACTTTGTTTCAAAGTGTTTAATATGTCAGCAAGTAAAAGCCGAGCATCAGGTACCTTCAGGGTTGCTTCAACCGATCATGATACCTGAATGAAAATGGGACAGAGTCACGATGGATTGTGTATCTAGTTTACTATTGACACCGAGCAAGAAAGATGCTATTTGGGTTGTAGTGGATAGATCGACTAAATCGGCACTTTTTTTTCCGGTTCGCACAAATTATTCACTTGGTAAGCTAGCTGAGTTACATGTTTCTCAGATTGTGAGGTTGCATGGTGTACCTATTTCTATTGTTTCAGACAGAGACCTGAGGACTGCAAGATGCTTTAGGTACAAAACTACACTTCAGTACAACTTTCCATCCGCAAATAGATGGTCAGTCTAAACGAATTATCCAAATACTTGAGGATATGTTGAGTGTTGCATTCTCAAGTTTGAAGGTATGTGGGAACGATACTTACCTTTGATTGAATTTGCATATAATAATAACTTTCAGTCTAGCATCAAAATGGCACCTTACAAGGCTTTGTACGGTCGTAAATGTCGTACACCATTGTATTGGACCGAGCTTAACGAGAATAAGATACACGGGATTGATTTAATTAAAGAAACTGAACAGAAAGTGAAAGTGATTCGAGATAGTCTGAAAGCAGCATCAGATCATCAGAAATCATATGTAGACTTGAAAAGAAAGGATATAGAGATTCAGATTGGAGATAAAGTGTTTTTGAAAAGTCTCGCCGTGGAAGAAAATGCTAAGATTCAGTCGTAATGGCAAATTGAGTCCGAGATTCATTAAACCTTATGAGATTATAGAGCGTATTGGGCCGATTATTTATAGATTGTTGTTGCCACCTGAGTTAGAAAAAAAAACTTCACAATGTATTTCATGTTTCAATGCTTCGTAGATACCAATATGATCCTTCACATGTAATTAGTCTGTCAGAAATTAAGATTAAATCTGATATGTCATATGAAGAAGAACCGATTCATACTTTGGCTCGTGAAGTTAAAGAGTTACGAAACAAGGGAATTCTATTAGTTAAAGTGTTGTGGCTTAAACACGGAGTCGAAGAAGCAACTAGGGAACCGGAGGATACAATAAAATAGCGTTATCCAAACCTATTCACCCGTAAGATTTTCGGGGACGAAAATCCCTAAGCGGTAAAAGTTGTCACAGCCTGATTTCGACCCTAATCGGACATAGTGGTTTCAAGACCACGAATCCGAGTCTAAAAAAAATTTAATATTATTTTCTGTGTTTATTATGTGTTAATTTACATGTGTGAAAGTTTCGTGAATTAATTTTATTGTTTGTGTGCTTAATTTAATAAAATGACTTAATCGCGTAAAATGTGAAATTGACTAATTAATGTGTAAAGTGCTAACTTGCTAATGTCTTTATAATGTGAAGTCCTTAATAGGAAATTAGGCCATTAATCATGATAGTGGACGGCATTATGCTTATAATTTATAGTTTTTATATTATGTATAAAGGTTATAATAATATATTATATTATAAAGTTAATATATATTACAAGACAAACAAATTAAAAGCCACATTTTCATCTTATTTTGACCGAAACTAGAGAAAAGAGACAGAAAGAAACCTAAGCTAGGTTCGACCATCTTTTGAAGCTTAATTCAAGGTTAGTTTTTGTTCGATTTTTGATAATTTTTACGTTTTTGAGATCGTTGCTTTGAATACTTCAAAACCCATGTCTTAATTTTGTGAATTGTTGATGATTTTGAAATGTGTCATTGATGAATGCTTGAGCTTTGTGATAGTTGATGATGAAAAATGAAAGATATGTGAAAGATTAACATGTTTTGTCTTTGAAATTTTGGTGAAATTCAGTAATTAGGGCTAAATTGTGAAAATAAATTTTTGAGGGACTAAAATGTGAAGTAAATGAAATGTGTGGACTTGTATGAACACTAGGAACATTCGGCTCTAGTATGGTGTGATTAAATTTTGTGTATTTTGTGTTTTGTGCAAAAAGGACTAAAAAAAGTAAAATGTTAGGGGCAAAATGGTAATTTGCCCATTTATGTATTTTTGGATTTAATTGAATGATTTGATGGATAAAAAGGCTAAATTTGAATATGTTTAGATCAAGAAACAAAGAAAACGGAATTGGATTGGGGGAAAACAAAAGTAGTCGAATAGTCAAACGTCTCCGTCTATATCCGAGGTAAGTCTATTAGCTATTTAATGATCTTAAATTAGTATATATGTATGTATATCGATTGTAGTTGTTGTTGAGCTTTAATTTGAAGTAATTTGATTGAATAAATTAGAATTATAAATGGTATATGTATATATATGTGTGTGTATAAAGTGTTCGAATATGAATATATATATGCTTATATAAATTTTTGAATTAAGTTAAAGTAGGAATGCTATAAAAGCATATATATATAAATATATAATGTATTAATATTTATATATGTATCTATATGAATATGTTCTGAATTTAATTGATTGTTTGAAGGTTATATATATATACACATAAGATTCAAATAAGAGAAAATAAACACATGTATAAATTCTTGCTTTAATTAAAGGTACGTATTATACTCATGTATACATGGGTTTTCGAATATACATATATATATGTAAAAAAAACTTTGGGTTTGATTAGTGATATGTATACTGTAATTGTATAGGTAATTTTTTTTAAATAAGGTGATTATATGAGAGATGGAACATTTATATATATAATTAAGTATTGATTATATTATAAGATATGAATGTTAAGCATGTATGTATAGTTTTGAATATGTATGGATGTACATAAATATGTTTTCATATTGAGCTTAGATACAAATATATATATTATGCTCGAATATGTGTGTATACATAAGTACATGTAAATTATTTGTATTAAATTTAGTTAAGTATATTTATATATACATGAATAAGTTGTGAACTTAGGTAAAGGCAAGAATGTGTATATATATAAATTCATATAGGTTCGAATATAAATAAACATACTTGTATGGGCTTTTAATTTTTATTTAAAAGGTACAAATGTTAAATATGTATACGGGAGTTTGAATATATCTATATGTACATTTGTGTACAAGTTTTTAGATTGAATTAAAGACATAAAAGTTTATGTTTTTATTAATGAGGTTCGAATATATATTTATATGATTATAAGTTATTAGTACTTGAATTGGATTGAAAATATGATTTGCAAACTCATTTATGTTTGATCATGGACTACGGTAAATATGTGTTTGCTGTTAATAAATATTTGAGGAATTATTCTGTATATGAGAAATTGAGATTTTCAGGTTTTAAAACCTAGCAGGCTAAGTACCGGTGATCTAAATCAGGTTATAAGCCTAGCAGGCTAAGTGCCGGTGAACTGAATCAGGCTATAAGCCTAGCAAGCTAAGTGCCATTGAACTGAATCAGGCTATAAGCCTAGCAGGCTAAGTGCCGGTGATCTAAATCAAGCTATAAGCCTAGCAGGCTAAGTGCCGGTGATCTGAATCAGGCTAAGTGCCGGTGAACTGAATTAGACTATAAGCCTAGCAGGCTAAGTGTCGGTGATCTGAATCAGGATTTAAGCCTAACAAGCTAAGTGCCAGTGAATCTATTTAAATTAAGTGATTATTTGCATTGGGTATATATATGACTTTGGTTATATGTAATGGATAAATATATGAACAATTGTTTCTACGTATTTGATGAGCATATAAACGTTCGAATCTTTGTGCTTAGTGAGTATATACATATATATGTTGGTTATCATGAAATTGTTGGATATATATATGTGTATGCACTCGACATATGTGGATTATAGTAAATATATATATATGTGCATTCAGCACATGTGGTTGATAAGTATAAGTATATGCTTTTGGCATATGCATTTGAATAATATATATATGCATTCGATGAAGTGCAAGCGATAAGCACATATATGCATTTAGATATATGCAGGTGATAAATACATATATACATTTAGTTATAATAAGTGTATATACATTTGGAGCTAATATTTGTTAAGCATATATGTATATAAGCATTCGGCTATTCATGTTTATGGTGAAATTACATTCGGTTTTAAGAGTTGATAATTAAGTATGCTTTTGACTATATGTAATAGTTAACATTTATACTATTTGCGAATTCATTAAGTGTATCAGGAAATTACATAATTATTTTTATAATTTTTGTTATGCTATAGACTTACTAAGCTATAAAAGCTTACTTTGTTTGTTTATGTCTTTCTGATTTTTAGACTTAAGATCAAGCTTCAAGCTCGGGGATCGTCAGCAAGGTCATCACTCTATCTACTGTCTCGGTATTAAACTGTTTAAATTTTAACTTTGGCATGTACAGGCTAGATAAATGTTTTGGAAAGTCGTACTTTGATATATTGTATATGAAATTAATAGCCATACGAAAATGACTTATTTTCTTATGGTTTAACGAGATCAAAATGTTATGTTTTGTTTTAAAAAGGTTAAAGTAGAATTTATAATTATACTTACTTAAAATTTGGCTAAGCTTAATATATTTCCATTTATATATATATACAATGCTTATATTTTGATTTAGAAATAGTTGATTTAAATATGTATTCAAACGAATTGCATATCAATGTTAAATTCTTGAATTCTAATGAACGTTTCTATTGAGGTGTGTTTTGTTCAGTAATGCCTCGTAACCCTAGTCCGCCGACGGATAAGGGTTAGGAGGTGTTACAATTAACTTATAATATACTTAAATAATATACATTTAACATTCGAACATATTTAAATTATCTAAGCTAATAATTTCATACCATTAATTCAATACACAACTTATACATATGCATATACATTCACATTCGACCTCATGTATACATATATAATTCCGTACCTAATTTCAATTCAAGAAATTATACATGTACATTTATACATATTCGAATCTACCATATAAATGTATAAATTCATACTCAATTTCAAAATAAGAACTTATACATATATATATACTTATATAATCATTCGAACCTTATATATATACATATATCTTATACATATCTTTGATTAATCCAATAATTTATACATGTATATAATTATATACCATTTATACTTTAACTAAATTTAAAGGTTTATATAAGTATAAACCTATATATATTCGACCATTAATAATACATGTATATCATTCATACTTTATTTTATTTCAATCAATATACTTTTAAATTAAATTTTAACAAAAATACAATACATTTACATACATATATACCGATTTAATAACATTAAATAGCTAATAGACTTACCTCAGATAATGAAAAATCGAAACTGGACGATTAGTCGACGACTTTAGCTTTTCCCCGATCCGACTCCGATTTCTTTGGTTCTTGATCTAAATATATTCAAAATGAGCTAAATTAAATATTATTACATTCATTTTAGTCCAAAAACACATAAATGGGCAAATTATCATTTTACCCCTGATATTTACACTTTTTGCAATTTAGTCCTATTGCATAAAACACAAAATACACAAAATTTGCCCACAATATACAAGGGTTGAATGTTCCTAGTGCTCATAAAAGTCCACACATTTCATTTATTTCACATTTTAGTCCCCTAAAAATTTAATTTCACAATTTATCCCTAATTACTCAATTTCACCAAAAATTCAAAGACAAAACATGTTAATCTTTCACATATCTTTCATATTTCATCATCAACTATCACAAAGCTCAAGCATTAATCAATGACATATCACAAAATCATCACCAAATTCTAAAATTAAAGCATGGGTCTTGTAGTACCTAAAACAACGATCTCAAAAACGTAAAAATTTCAAAAACCGAACAAAAACAAACCTTTAATTAAGCAAGGATATGGGGGAACCTTCTTCAAGCATTTTAATAGCTTTCTTTCATCTCAATTTCCGCTAAAGAAGATGATACAAACTATATTTAATGTTTTAACTATTATGTATTATAATAATTTATAATTTATTAATTTAACCTTATTAAAAATAATTATAAACTTTATATATTAAGGTTAGTTTTGACCTTAGCCACCCACTATCTAAATAGTGGTTAAATTGCATCTTTAAACCTTCTAATTAAAAAGACAACAACAAATAGATTCTTTTAGATTTAACCCCTAAATTTTTATTTTGCGCAATTAAGCCCTTTTTATCAAATTAAGCACTCAAACGATCAAATTTTCATACAAAATTTTTACACATTGTAATTCACATACTACAAATACCAAAAATAATTTTAAATTATTTTTTTGACTCGAATTTGTGGTTTCAAAACCACTTTGTCCGATTAGGGTCAAAATCGAGCTGTTACAAGGCATACATCTAGCTAGAATATGACACATAATGTCACAATAAAGTGAGCATAATAACATAGGTATCCATATGTATTAGGCATTATAACATGTCCAAAGCATCATCAAATTATACCAATTCATATAATATCATCAATATTTTATATACTATCATCAAACTACTAGTTCATACCATTACAATTTTAACCACATATCTTAATAGCTTATCAAATTTGGTTCATTTTTATTTTCTGATTTTAAGATTCACTTTTAACGTTTTGCGCAATGGAACCCTAGTAAATCGAACTCAAACACGTGGGTGAACTAAACCACACTAAGATGGCTCATATGAGTATAAAATACAACACACCGAAGCACTGAAGTGCAAAGCCCGTAGGCTTCAAATGTATATACATATTCAAATACATCCCTCCACCACACCAAGGTCTCCGTAGAGATAATGAATACTCGATGATCCGCAACAAATGTTGGATCCCGAAATTTGAAGATACGTTTTAAGAAAAAATTTCTAGCCAAGTATGTCAATTTCCACCAAAATCTTAACTTCAAGCATAAATAAAATGAAAATAAACACAAGAATACCTATTCAACAAGGGTAATAAGTTCCATAAGAACTTACCTTTCAAAACACAAAACGAGTTGGCTTCTTAGGAACTATTCCACAATTTTTGTCTTTCTTCTACAAGCTCCACTTTTATCCAATTTTTGTTCTATACAAATATATATACATACCAAATCAATATCATATTTAACACACAATAGTCATTCAATGGCTCACAAAAAAATGTCATGAGATGCATCATTCAAATTAACTCCCTTTTTTTTAAAACACTCATATTTTTCAATTTATTCAATTTAGCCCTTGAACGCAAGATAAGCATATTTTTTGATTCCTAACTTCAAATGAAAATTCGATTTCACATTCTTTCATTAGGGACCCTATACTTTCTATTTCTAACATAATTTCATTATAGGTTTTACATTTATTCAATTTGGTCCCTAATGTTACAAAGCTAACAAACAAGTTTATTAAACTATACAATCTAAGTCATTTTCATAATCTAAGCTCAATATCTATCAATTCCAAGCTTATTTAATCAATTTATGAACAATGAAAATTTGCTAAAAATTCAAAAATTGAACAAATTGATACATGGGCTAGTTAAATCAAGATCTCATGGTCATAAATCTATAAAAAAAATACATGAATTTAGCTTAAATTACCTTTCAATTGATAATGGTCAAATGCTAGGAGAACTTTGAAGCTTTCATCTAATTTTTTTCTATGTGGACGGTGGGGAATGAGGAAGATGAGAATGCCATCATCATCCACTAACTATAAGAAAGCAATGGTTTAATTATCATTTTGGTCTTCTAGATAATTACTATCTAGGCCCTCAAGCCTTTTCTTAATTAAAACTCAGTAGCAATTTAATTAACTATTTTATTGGCTAAATTACTTGATCATTTTTTGTTATATTCTCATATTAACTCATTAAATATTCCTATTTTATACTTACAGACTCGGTTTATAGAAATGGGGTTCCGAAACTGCATTTTTTGGTACACTGAAAATTGAGTCATTACAATTATATCATTATTTAAATTATTATTCAAAATCTCTTTTATTTATAAAATATTATTTATCTTAAATATTATTTATATTAAATATGGTATATATTATTTATTGTTCAATTTTTATTTATAAAAACTAAATGTGTATATTCTCGTGCATGTGAGGAAGAAAACTTATATAATATAAACACCTAAAGATACATTAAACAAGATACTAGGGATATAAGAATTAGAATCCTCTCCACCTTTAAACCTAAATTGTAAAAGAACATATGTTATTGCAGGTAAGAAAAACCTTCTCTTTTTCTCTCCATAAAAACCTTCAAAATTGTTTATGTATGTATGTACGTACGTATGTGTGGGCCTATTTAGTTTAAGGCATCGGGTGTAAAAGAACATACATAATGAAAAACCACCAAATATACCTCCATTTTCACAAGACTATACTCACATACATAACCAATAGCAAAACCACGAAATATAATAAACATTATTAAAATATCACATTCAACACTGAAACATGAATCGAACCCAATATTCATATTCATATTCACAAAACTTGACTATTCTCCACTCCAATTCATATACCGAGCTAAGAACAACTCACAACTCTAAAAACACAACAAAAGTGAAACTCTAAGGTTAAAATGAAACCTGAAAATCGACTTGTTTCATAATGATTTCACATTCATCTCTAAACGAGATGCAATAAATGGACATGATCCAATATTAGACATACAAAAATAGTCGATTAATAGCCAAAACAAATGGATGAGTCGTTACCTTTCAGTTGCCTCCGATTAGCCAATTGGCTCGTTTTCTTACTTTGGATCTCCATGATTTTCCCCTAAAACCTACTTGTCATTACTCATTGACATGAGGCGTAGTTCCCTACCTATGTTCCATGTCTCTTTTGTTTCTTAAAAGGATTGCTTTGATCTTCCTCAGAGTTTTCATATTCTTTTATCAGGTCATTCTGTTTTCATCACCAGTAATAATATTAGTCATAGAAGGGAAACAAAGAATAATAAATTAGAATGAGTTTAGGCTTACTTGGGAATTAGAAGTTGAAAGATGGCTTAGATATTCTTCAAAATTCTTAGATTTTTCTACCATGTCAATTTGCTGTGATCAACAAGAGAGTAGAAAAATTAATGAGCCACTTGTGTAAATTCTAAACAATATATAACAACATCCTCTTTCAATAATAAATATAGTTTTTTCTTCACTGTGATCTTTCTCTTCTATATCTATTAACCCTAATAAAGCTTATTTTCATTCCAATTCTTTGTTATTGATCGGAGAATATAATTAAGAGTGAAACCTAAAACCAATTACTGTTTTTTTTTAAATACTAAATAATAAGGAAATTTGGAAATGCGCGTACATGTTCTCTGAAAAATTGTTGTATGGTGCTATTAAGGTCATTTTCCCAATGCTCTTCATAACACCCACTCCAATAGAATTCTACTTCGTTCAACATTGGAGCGTTTGAGTGTCTTTGAGAGAATATCTTCATCTTTGGACAATCTTCTACAATTACAGTTTGTAAGGATGGGAATCCAAACGTATAATTCCATGATAAGCAGAAGCTTTCTAGCTTTGGTAGAGATTCAAGTTCCAAACTGTTGAGTTGTGGAAAAATGATTTCATCTTGATCATTGTTGTCCCCACCTTCTATTATTTCTTCTATCTTTTTGCAATTAAGTATACTCATTTCTTTGAGCTGCACTAGACTTTTGGCTGTAGAATGTGTAATTAGTTTTATGATTCCATCACATTCTCTTACCTCCAATATTACCAAATTTTGGAAAGGTACCGAGGATGGAACTAAACGCCATATCTCTTTCACTCCAACATTCCATCCCAAAGTAAGTTGATGTAGATTTGGAAACATATACTGCATAATTCCCAATTATTTGTTAAACAACACATACATATATAATATGCATTTTTTTAAAATTAAAACAACCTAACATTAAAAAAATAATTATTATGGTAAAGAATTTAATATCAAAATAAGAATAATAAATAAGAAAATAGTTTTGAAAATAGGATGATACCTTATTTACCCAAAAGAGGGGTTGTTCATTAATGCTTCCACTTATTTCTTGAGAAGCAAACAATATCTCCACTTTGTTACATCCATACACTTCCATCTTCTTCAATAAATGCCAACTTATGGTCTGCGTCTTATGACATATACTCTTTAGATTTGGCAAGGCAATGAGAGTCACGGATGGCACACATGGAAATTCAAATGTAATAACATTCGATTGAATGAGTTGGGGAGAAAGTGATTGCATAGCACTAACGTTAATTTCTTGGGATTGGGATTCACATATTATTTCTTCTAATGACTCACAATTCCATATGCTCAAATTCTCAAGCTTTTGAAGTCTCATCAACATACTCAATGGAAAAACATTCAACAACTTAGGACAACCTTCCAAGAAAAAAGAAGTTAGTTTAAAATAGGAATGTTCATCAAGTTGGTTAGGCCATAGCCTTTCCACGTTTTCCATGCCACCACTACTACTCAAACACTTTTTTACCAATTCTTTCATGCTATCATCATCACGACATGCTTCTAGCTCACATTCCATAGTTGTTCTAATATCCAAATCAACATCTTGTACCTCATATTCAATGCCACAACAAATACCCAATTCCTCTAGCACAGGAAATATCACCTATATTTACATGCATAATTCATTTGAATGTGTCAATAACTATTTACCAATAAGCAAAGTTAAGATAATAGAAATTTTTTGCAGCTTCTTACTACAACTATTATGTCATGTTTTTCATTTTCTTTTTCACTTATCTCAGAAATGACATCAGGTTTCGAAACAAAACAAAACAAAAATTAATCTTTTAACCTTAAAATGTTAGAATGCCCCTTTAAAATATTACAATATTTGTAATATAAAAAACTAAATGTAAAAGGATCAAACACTAAATACTCAACATATGATAAATGTTAAAAATTAACTATTTCATCTTTAATCATCGAAGATATTTATATATATACACGAAATTAAAGAAAGAACAATATATATATTAACATACCTTTTCACTGAAGAGATATTGTGGCCGAGGTACACTAGGATCAAATGAAATATTGTTTCCAATACTTGCAGTCTCAAAATGGAATGCACTCAAAACATGACATTTCTTTATTTCTAATTTCCTTAAAAGTGGAAATTCAACTGGATTGATTCCACAACAAAATCTTTTGAGATTAGAAAGATTGTTGAGTTTCAACGAGTTAAGCTTAGGGAACACCCTTATGCTGTTGTTAATTCTTTCTTCTCCACCTAGTATTCCTTCTATTATATCTTCCATTTTATCACAATGAGAAACAATAAGTGTTTCTAGTTGCACAAAGCTTTTAACCATAGATGAAGTAAATGCACACTTCAACTTATGGCATTCCCACACTTCCAAACGTGTTAAACTTTGAACACCAAGAGACACCGTAAGAAGTTGATCATCATGCCATATTTTTTCGATCCCATTGACTGAATCTAAATACAACTCCTCCAATGCCACAGGAAACAAAACCTACAAATAAAACCATGTTTCAAATCATGTCTTAATTATCATTCAAAATATATAATAAGGATTGTCATATAAATAATTCTACCTAAGAATTACAACTCCATCTTCTTGGATTCTTTTTTTATATTAATTGGTTTCAAACGGGCTCCGTACTAGGGGAAGTACCCAATATTCTTAAATAAGTTTTGCTAACTAGTGCATTTTCTACCCGTTTTAAGGGTACTTAATATATCCTCAAAATATTATAATAAATAATAATAATAATAATAACTCTTCCACGTAATTTAAAAGAACAGAAAAAAGGAAAGGCATATCAAAATAAAATTCGTTGGAAGCGATAAATAAGAGAAGGAAAGATAAAGATTGAAATAAATACCATTTTACCGAAAAGCCACGTGACAGATTGAAGGGTTTTCTGTGAATACCAGGTGCCATTGAATGTGGGCAAATATCGTAACGATAAAGAACGTAACTGAGGGAATTCTAAGTTATCATTCTCGCCAATCTCTTCTTCCTTTTCAACAAGTATGAACTCTCTCATGTTGTTGCAATGGGATACCTCAATTTCTTCAAGTTGGCGAAGCCTTTTGGCTATGGAGAAGGAGAACAAATTCTTCAACATCTTGCACTCGCTGACTTCTAGGAACCTTAGTCTCCCAAATGATTCAGCTTTCTGTTCAGCTTCACATATTGACTCCAAATTCATCAAACTATGAAGATCCAATGACTCCAGACAAGAAACCAACATCCTGGAGCCTATCACAAATTTCATGTCTGAGACATTCGAGAGCTTGAGATGCTTTAAATGTGGTAACCCTTGGTTAACTGGGTCGTCAAGCATTTCCCTAACATCTTCCGCTTCATCTACGTACAGACTTTCAGTTTTTCTCAACAATAGTTTAATCCCACCATACAAATTACTACTTCTTTTCTGTTTAAAAGGTGGCAACGACAGCAGCAAAGTTTAAGAATCCATGCAAAACCTACGTTGCATGCATCAAACCAGAAACTCGGCTGAAGCATGTTAAAATCCATTGTGCAATTCGACAAGCCTTGTTTGTTTAGTTGACTTTTGTTAGTCTATGGTGTAATCATTATTTGCTTTGATCAGCTAAGGTTAAAATGTGTGCTTAGCTGATTTAGTAGTCAAATTAGGTTGTCATTTTGTTGATGTAAACCTTTAGTTACTTGCACAAGCAAGCTTTGTTTCTTTCTATGTAGCTTTGTTCTATTTATGTATGTAACCATGCACTTATTCGGGTAATGAGAAAAACACTTTGCTCATTCAACCTTTTGCTTGTTCTTGCTCCTGTTTTAATCTTTCAAACATCTAAAACATTCATCTAAGTTGTTTTTAAACTTTGTTTGCTAAGTTAGAATCCAACAAATGGTATCGAGAGCCTGTTGTCTTTGAGGGCCTCTTGTTGTGTGCTGTGTGTTTGAAAGAAAAGAAGCAGGAACTATCTTTGTTGCTCAGAGTTTTGAAAGCTGCGTGAAGATGAGCTTCTCACCACCACCTCCACCCGTGTTTGCTGGTGAAAGCTACAATATATGGGCTGTCAAAATGAAAACATATCTACAGGCACATGACCTATGGAATGTTGTCCAAAATGACACAGAACCACCACCCTTAAGAGCTAATCCCATGATAGCTCAGATAAGGCAGTATAATGAAGACTGTGCAAAGAAGTACAAGGCCATGTCATGCCTTCAAAGTGGAGTTTCAGATGCTATCTTCACAAGGATAATGGCCTGCGACACACCAAAGGAGACCTGGGACAAACTCAAGGAAGAGTTTCAAGGCTCAGACAAAACCAGGCAGCAACAACTCATCAACTTGAGAAGGGACTTTGAGAATCTGAGAATGAAAGACTCAGAAACCATCAAGCAGTATGCTGACAGAATTATGTCTACTGTCAACAACATAAGACTGCTTGGAGATGACTTTAGTGATCAAAGGGTAGTGGAGAAAATCATAACAACCTTGCCAGAGAAGTATGAATCCAAGATTTCTTCCCTGGAGGATTCGAGGGACTTATCTGCCATTCCCTTGACAGAACTGATAAATGCTCTCTATGCTCAAGAGCAAAGAAGAGCAAACAGAATGGAGGAGTATTCTGAGGGAGCTTTTCAAGCTAGGAGTAGAGAGAGCTCAAGCTTCAGCTCGAATCACAAAGGCAAGAAGCCTTGGTCAGAAAAGAAAGAAAGAGGAAAGAAGGAAGCTGCCAAGAAGAAGTTTCCACCCTGTGTTCATTACAAAAGAACAACTCACCTTGAGAAATATTGTTGGTACAGGCCTGACATTCAGTGTAGAGGCTGCAAACAGCTTGGTCACATTGAGAAAGTGTGTAAGAACAAACCAAAAGCTCAGTCACAGAATCATAATCAGGCTCAAGTAGCTGAAGACATCGAGGCACAGGAAGAACATGTCTTCACAGCCTCCTGCTTTGCAAGCTCGAGCAAAGTCAGCAAAATTTGGCTGATCGATAGTGGATGCACTCATCATATGGCCTCAGAGGAAAGCATGTTCAAGGAACTTGACACCTCATTTGAATCCAATGTCAGAATTGGAAATGGTGAGCTTCTTAAGGCTAAAGGCAAAGGCAAAGCAGTGATTTGCACCAAGTCAGGTATTAAAACCATTTCAGAAGTTCTTTATGTACCTGACATTGACCAAAATTTGTTAAGTGTTGGTCAACTACTGGAGAAAGGGTACTCTCTCCTGTTTGAAGGCAAAATCTGCACAATCAAAGATGCTACTGACCAGGTGTTGGCAAAAGTAGCTATGCAAGATAGAACCTTCAATGTGGATGTAAATCAGTTGCAAGCAAGAGCATATGCAACTCAGACTGATGAGGCAAGTTTGTGGCACAAAAGAATGGGGCATGTGAACTACAACTCACTCGGGCAAATGCAAAAACTGAATTCGGTTGAAGATATGGCTAAGTTCGAGCCAAACAAAGAGGTGTGTGAAGTCTGTCAGCTTGGCAAGCTAACCAGACTGCCCTTTCCAGTCAACAAGGCATGGAGAGCCCAAGAGAAACTTCAGTTGGTTCACACTGACATCTGTGGACCTATGAAGACCAGCTCACTAAATGGCTGCAAGTATTTTGCCTTGTTCATTGATGACTGCACCAGGTTTTGTTGGGTAACCTTCTTGAAACAAAAGTAAGATGTCACTGACTTCTTTCGCAAGTTCAAGGCTTTGGCTGAAAACCAAGCCAACAACAAACTCAAGAGCCTAAGGTCAGACAATGGAGCCGAGTATGTGTCTCAGAGGTTCCAGAAGATTTGTGATGATGCTGGCATCCTACACCAACTGACCACTGTCTACACACCACAGCAAAATAGTGTTTGTGAGAGGAAAAACAGGACTGTTCTTGATATGGCCAGATGCCTACTGTTTGAGGCCAAAATGCCAAACAACTTCTGGGCTGAGGCAGTAAACACATCTGTCTACTTACTAAATAGACTACCAACTAAAGCAGTCAAAGGTAAAACACCCTTTGAGGTCTGGTTCGGGCAGAAACCAATCGTGTCACACTTGAAAGTGTTTGGATGCTTATGCTATGCACTTGTGCCAGCAGAGAAGAGAACCAAGCTGGAAAGAAAGTCTGTGCCAGGGGTATTTGTAGGCTACAGCAGTGTGAAGAAGGGTTATAGGATCTTTGATCCATCAACAAAAAAGGTTATTGTAAGCAGAGATGTCAAGTTCAATGAAGGAAGCTGTTGGAAGTGGAATGGGACAGATGCAAGCTTAACTGAAGAAGACTTGCAGGGCCTTGATCACCAACATGCTGAAGTTGAAAATGAAGCTATGGATGATTTTGATGATATGCCTGTTAGGGACACCAGAACATTGGCAGACATCTATGAAAGATGTGCTGTGACCATGGTTGAGCCATCCTGCTATGCTGAAGCCTCGAAAGAGAAATGCTGGCAAGAGGCTATGGAAGCTGAACTAAGGATGATTCAAAAGAATGAAACCTGGGAGCTGGTTGATAGACCAGAAGGTAGGAAGATCATTGGAGTTAAATGGGTGTTCAAGATCAAAAATAATGCAGATGGATCACTGAACAGACACAAAGCTAGATTAGTTGTGAAAGGGTATAGCCAACAGCAGGGAGTCGATTTCTTTGAAACATTTGCTCCTGTTGCAAGGCTGGACACTATAAGAATGTTGTTTGCCTTAGCAGCCCAGAAACAGTGGCAGGTGCATCAACTGGATGTCAAATCAGCCTTTTTAAATGGATTTCTCATGGAGGAAATCTTCATAGATCAACCTGAAGGCTTTGAAGTTCAAGGAGAAGAAGAGAAGGTCTACAAGCTCAAAAAGGCCCTGTATGGTCTCAAGCAAGCTCCAAGGGCCTGGTACGATCGAATGGATACCTACCTGACAAGGCTCGGGTTCACAAAGAGCACCAGTGAGCCTACTCTCTATGTTAAGAAGGAAGGTAATGAAACTTTGCTAATTGTTTCATTGTATGTTGATGATTTACTGGTCACTGGCTGCAAAAGGGAGGAAATTGAAACCTTTAAGAAGCAAATGCAAACTGTGTTTGAGATGACTGACCTTGGATTAATGACATACTTCCTTGGCATGGAAGTGAAACAAAATGAACAAGGTATTTTCATAGGCCAGAAGGCATTCGCATCGAAGGTTTTGAGCAGGTTTTGCATGACAAACTGCAAGCCTGCTAGCACTCCTGTGGCTTTAGGAGAAAAACTCACCAGCCTAGGAGATGAAGATCGAGTGGATGAAAAGAATTACAGAAGCTTGGTTGGCTGCCTGCTCTATTTGACTGCAACTAGACCAGACATCATGCATGCTGTTGGTCTTCTATCGAGATTCATGCATTGCTGCACAGTTGCACATTTTAAAGCAGCAAAAAGGGTCCTAAGGTATGTCAAAGGGACTCTGAGTTGTGGAGTGAAGTTTGAAAGGGCTGAGGAGCTGAGACTAGTGGGATATTCAGACAGTGATTGGGCTGGTTCTGCTGATGACATGAAGAGCACATCAGGCTACTTCTTCACCCTTGGCTCAAGTGTCTTCTGCTGGAGCTCGAAGAAGCAACAGATAGTGGCTCAATCCACTGCTGAGGCAGAATACATCGCAGCTGCTTCTGCTGTAAATGAAGCCATTTGGCTTAGGAAAATATTGTGTGATCTGAATGCTGATCCAAAGGAGGCCACTGTGATTAAGGTTGACAACCAATCGGCTGTAGCCATTGCCAAAAATCCGGTTTTTCATGGTAAGACCAAGCATTTTAAAATTAGATATCATTTTGTGAGAGAATCTGAAATGTCCAAGGAGATAAGCTTAGTTCACTGCTGCTCAAAAGATCAACTTGCTGATCTATTAACCAAACCATTGGCTGCTTCAAGGTTTGAATATTTGAAGAAGAAAATCGGAGTTTGCTGCTTTGTAGCCAAGGAGGAGTGTTTAAAAGGTGGCAACGACAGCAGCAAAGTTTAAGAATCCATGCAAAACCTACGTTGCATGCATCAAACCAGAAACTCGGCTGAAGCATGTTAAAATCCATTGTGCAATTCGACAAGCCTTGTTTGTTTAGTTGACTTTTGTTAGTCTATGGTGTAATCATTATTTGCTTTGATCAGCTAAGGTTAAAATGTGTGCTTAGCTGATTTAGTAGTCAAATTAGGTTGTCATTTTGTTGATGTAAACCTTTAGTTACTTGCACAAGCAAGCTTTGTTTTCTTTCTATGTAGCTTTGTTCTATTTATGTATGTAACCATGCACTTATTCGGGTAATGAGAAAAACACTTTGCTCATTCAACCTTTTGCTTGTTCTTGCTCCTATTTTAATCTTTCAAACATCTAAAACATTCATCTAAGTTGTTTTTAAACTTTGTTTGCTAAGTTAGAATCCAACATTTTCATCTTCAACTTCAACATTCTTGAAGCTTCCATCCTCGTCTCAGTCCAATACCACTTACCATCTCCAATGCAAATCTTGTATCTTTCCAGCTTTCCAAGAAAAATGTTATCTTCTGGCATGGCTTGTTCATTAGGAACACGTACTTTCAAAGTGGTCAGACGTGACAAAGACTGCAACTCAACCAGACTAGCATTGCTTCTTATAAGATTATCAGTTCCCTCAACCTCCCATCTATCAAAGCTATGAAAAAAGTATAGTTCTTCTAAACTTGATAAACTTGACAACACGTTTGGTGATACAACTTTAAGACTGTAACAATAGCTCAAGTCTAGCAATTTTAGCCTCCTCAACTGCCCTATCTCCTTTGAGAGCAGTCTAATACCAGAATTACGGAGGTCAAGGATTTCTAAATTTACTAACTCTCCTAACATGACTATATCTTCTACTCCATAATCTATCAAACGCAACGCACAAAGACTTCTTAAGGAATCAATGGAGGAAGGCAAGGACGACAAATTCACTTTCTCGAGACTCAAGACTTTGAGTCTTTTCATACCCTTAAAAAAGTTATTTGGAATTTTTAAACAAGAATCCCTATTAACCATAGCGAAAAAGGTAAGGTTCGGACATTCCAACTCATCAGGAAGCTCACTAACCTTAGTATGTTGTAGGCTAATAAGATTGTAGTTTCTCATTGTTTGGACATCTGACCACCCTTCAAATACATCTTCCTTTCCTAAAGCAAGCCAACCACGGTCCCTAGAAGCAATTGAAATGGCAACATCGCAAACAACATCATGCATGTCAAAGCATTCAGGGGTAGAACCAGCAGGTAGCAGAGAAGAGTCTTCGAGCTCACTAACCAACGTTAATACTCCGTTCCGTACTTTTTGTATTGTGTCAAGACCACGAAATAAGCCCAAGCCTGTGCAATATTTCAGCAAGTCTTCAATGGCAGCATTATGACCCATTATACTGCACAGCAAGAAAACAGATTTAAGGTCCTCTGTTTTCAAATATTTGTAGCTCATTTCTATAGCTGAATACACAGCACTTGGTACCCTCCTGAAGTTTATTTCAGAGGGCTTTAGCTGCTCCAGAGCATCCTCCCATTCATGTAAATTCTCCTTATGTTTCAAAGCCTTTGCAACTGTTGCAATAGCGATCGGCAATCCTGCACATTTTTGGGCGACTTTATTTGCTTTAGACTGCAAGTCAGATCTTTCAGCAATAGGACCAGCCACGATCTTAAACAGGTTCCATGCTTCATCTTCTTTCAGGATATCAATTGGAAGGCTTTTCTGAGAACCCATCGACTTCAATACTTTGAGCCTCCTAGACGTCATCAAGATCTTCAATCCCTTGTTTTTATCTACAGAAGGAATTCCAAGTGCGTCCAAGTCATGTTCCTCCCAAATATCATCCAAGATGATAAGAACCTTGTTGATTTTCTTTAGCCGATCATGTAGCCGGGCAGCTCGTACATCAACGCTCCTCTCCTCAATTTTCAGGCCTAACTTCTCCGTAATCTCATTCTGAATATTTGAAATGTTTGATGCTTGTGTTATGGCAACCAAGATCACTTCATCAAACAGCTTTTTCTCCTTGGCAATGATTTGTCTGGCAGCCTCTTTGACAAGTGTGGTTTTGCCCACACCTCCCATCCCGTACACTCCTATTATGTTGATATTATCATCATCCAATGCCGCCATCACCCCATTGAAAGCATCGCTTCTTGATCCAAAAGCCTCGTACTCTTTGACAGGTCTAATGCTCATCCCTTCAAGAGCAGGACGGTAGGAAACTCCATCAAATTGATCCTTTCCATTCAAGAGTTGTGTTATGGCCTCCACCTCCTTTTCAGCTTTCTTGCTGAGATGGTAACGAGACTTGATACCAAGAAGAAAGCCAGCGAAATAACTCTCCATCGCTTTCTTTTCATCCTCCTGCAATTGTGTTGTAGCCTGGTCAGATATCTTGTCATTCACCATTGTCAACCACCTTTCAACATCATCGAAAATCTTCTCCCCATTCCTATTAGCCTCGTCAACAGATTGCTGCACCCTTTGTCTTGCATCCTTCAGCTCTTGAACTTTACTCCAAAGGTTCTGAAACTTGCTCTCATGATTGAACAAGTAACCAAGTTGTTCATGAGTGGAGTCAACCATGTACTCAGCAGCTTTGCTAGCAAGAGATTCAAGAATGGAAGCAAGAGCCTCCATTGTTTTTCTTTTGAGAAATATTTTAAACTATACAGCAACCGGGAAGCAAATCCTTGGGACAATGGCACTCACTGGAAAAAAAAATAAAAAGTAATTGATTAAAATATCTTTTTGTTAAACTAAAATATTTAATTTTATTAAAATTAGACTCTTTTATTATATTCAACTCTTGGAAATAATTGTAACAACCACAAGTTACTAAAGACATAAAGGCGAGATCATAGAGTCAATTAAGAGTTTAGTTAATGGGGCAGATTTGAGTGGGGTTAGGTGGCTGTCCTGTTTTTGCTCCTAGTGGTATTTGATGATTTCATTCTGATAATGCGTGGAGTTTTATGTTGCAATGGGAAAACCAAAACTGTCATTAGAACAAAGTTTCAGTATGCGTTATCAACAAAGATTCAAACATTTGAGCGTTACATAGGATTTGAATGAAGTGTTTCTAGGGTTACTTCCTCCATGGAAACATCACAAATGGCCAACAAATATTAAAGTTTATGGGTTTTTGGTCTTATTCCACAATTGGGATTTGGGTGCTAAGAAACTTTATACCTTTTTCTTACAGTTTATTATAATGGCTTGTAAAATTTCTTCTTTACTAGTCCCACTTTTACTTTGATATTTGTTGGCCATATTTCTTCACTTGTGATGTTTCCACGGGGAAGTAGCCATAAAAACACTTCATTCAAATCATATATAACTTCCAAGTGTTTGAATCTTTGTTGATAATCCACACTGGAACTTAGTTCTAATCACACTTCTGCTTTTCTTCAAATCATTCCAATGGTTGCCTGAGATGAGTGATAGACTTGTGTTTTTCCCTTGGTTTAGCAAGTAAAAGCTGGATAAATGTTAATTACCAAAATTATTCCACAGGTGTTGGTGGTGCACAAAGAGGACACAAACCAGGGGTAGATGTTTAGATCACAAGAGATATAATAGGTTGTCAATGTCAAATTTATTAATAATATTTTATATCTACCTGTCATATAAAGGTATAGAAGTCCCTCAAACTTTTTCGAAACAGTTAATTAAATCCTTGGAATTTTTTTACACTCAATTGAGCCTTTAGCCCTTTGACTAACATTGACTATTACAATGCTGACATGGCCATTAACGGTGCAATGTGATGCTCCATGTTAGTGACAATTGCTGATGTCAGTTGCCACATCAGCAAAATAAAAAATTTCAATTATTTTTAAAAATATAAAAGAATAAAAAGGAATACTTAATTTTTATTGGAATGAACCTGAACATATGGTTGTCTAAGTTCATTCGTTTAAAAGCTTAATTTTTTACAAAAATTTTAAATATTATTTTTTAAAAAATAATTATTTTTAATTTTTTAAAAATTTTAAAATATTATTAAAATTTATAAAAATATTAAATAAATCTAAAATTTTCAAAAAAATTTAATAAAAATCATTAACAGGTAAGTCCATAAATGTCCATTCCAAATGATTTTTCTAAATTATATAAAGTTTAAAAAATATTAAAATTAATTTCATTTAAAAAAGTTGGCATGTGTTTCATTCTTTTAATATTATTGGTACCTTTTAAGATGTATACAAAATAAAAAATTTTATTTTATAAAATAAATTAATAGTACGTTTAAAGTTAATTGTGAATGATAAAATAAATTTGATCTTATTTGATTTTTTATAATAGTGCATGGATTAAATTAATTCATTTAATAATAAATTAATTAATTTGATCCCGTTCTAGCCCGAAGCACTAAATCTAGTACAATGAAGCACGGGCTTTGACCAACAATTTAAATTGAAGATCAACTTTTAGTTTTCAGTTTAATTGATTCATGTAAAAATAATTGATCGTGTTTGACCAGAAAATATTTTAAATTAAAATATTAATTTTATTAAAATATATTAATATTTTGATAAATATGAATTTATCTATTAAAATTGTTAATTATTAAACTTTGAAAAAAACCATTTTATTTATATATATATCTATAATAGATTACACAGTATTCATAAATATATTTATTAAAATGTTAAAATTTGCGCTAGATATTAATAAAGATTTTATATGCCATCATTCTTATAACATTAATTTAGATTTAAAATTATATTAATTTTGCAAGTTAACTTACAAATATTTTTTATACAAGTTAATTTACAATTATTAGATAATTAAATTGTATGATTTTAGTAATGCAAAATATTTTAAAATAAAATTATTAGTTCATTTTTTATTAGTAGAAATTAATAGAAACTTTGTAATTATAAAGATTAATAATATTAGTAGTAAACAGTTAATAAATGAGTAGTAAATGGTAAATAACAAAAAAGTAATTACTCAATTATTCATGAGAGTAATCAATTTATACACCAAAGTTAAACATGCTGCATTTTTCTTTTCTTGCAATTCAGTGGTTTTGATCAACTTATTTTTTTGAAATGTTTTCCTGACTTTGAAAATTTAACAAATGATTGATATTATGAAATTATATATTGGTTAGAATATTTTAATTGATTAAGCACTTAATTATTTCACGATTTCGGATATCAAATTCTTCAAGTAATGAATTTTAACAATTTTGGTAATTGGATTTATTCTTAAAAAATTGTAAACTCATTCCATATATCAAAACCCTTTAGCTTATTAATGCCACATTAATACAAGCTAGAGGTGTCTACGGGTTAGGTGGGGCCCAATCAAAATTTTTTGTCCAAACCCGACCCGGATAAAAATACTAAAATTCAACTTCGGTCATATTAATCTTTTTATATGATTTCTTTAATATAATTTTTTTAAAAAATATAATAAATTAAAAATACTAAAAACATTAAAATAAATATTTTTCAACAAATTAAAAATAATTTTTTAAAAATATATATATATATTTAAATAACACTAAGATAAGTGCAACTTAACAAACAAATGTCTCTAAAAATAGTAAAAAAGTTAACAAGAATTATACAACATCTAAATAATAGCAAAAAGAATAGTAGCAACATAATGGTGAAATATTAGCAAAATAATAAAAAAACAATAAGAAAATAGCAAGAAAATAGAAAAAAATAGAAACTTTTTTTGCATACTTGGGCCGGGCTGAGCTCAGGCCAAAAAAATCATACTCGAGGCACAGCCCATTTTTAAACTAGTCTTTTTTTTTTGTCCAAACTCATTTTTCAGGCCTATATTTTTATCCAAATTTTTTCACTTTTCGAGTCGGACAGAATGGCATAGATTAAATTAAATGATCATATTATAAAATGATAATCTCACCTGCGTAGCATATATTCAATAACAAAAAAGAAAAAAGAACATTATTATCATAGATACTCCTCCTAGATATCAATGAGGGAAAAAAATAAGAGTAAATATCATAATTAAAAAAATGAAAAAACAAAGCACCGTACCTCCTGCTCCTCCGCCTGAGGTTTAGAGTTTTAATTTCTTCTAATGATCCCACCTTTTGAAAGGCGAATGAAGGAGCAGAGAATCAAAGGTTTACCCATTAATTTCCATATAGGAAATGACAATTCATTGATTTTCTTTCAACCTAAAACATCTTGGTATCCACCAATCTGAAATTGAAAGTGGTTTTTTATTATTATTTGGATTAAGTTGAATGTAGGATAGGTTGCTGCCGGAGAGATGGCGTATAAGCATGGGCAATGAATCGCTGGATATAATCGGTATTTAAGATTTTGTTTAGATTTTTATGTTAAACTGTGATGAATCTTAGATGGCCTAACCGTTATTCAAATGGAGGAGAAGATTTTCACTCACATAGGTAATTTAGAGGTGGTCAAAGCTCTTCAAGACATCCACACAATTGAATTAACTTCAGCCTTAGTTAGAAGAATCGATACGATCTTACAAACTATAGAGCAAGGGGAAATCAAACATATCCCCAAAGAAAGAAATCAAGTTTATCATCTAAGTAGTAAAAATGGAGACTAAATACAATGGCTAAATTAGTAAAAATATTTTTTTTTATATTTTAGTTTTTTTCATCCATTTTTTATTTTAAAAGTTGAGAGACATAGATCACCTTTTAATATTTTAGTTATATAGCCAAAATTGTACATTTGTATTAAATATATATTCTTATTATACTTGCGTGAAAATTGATTAAGTTTTAATTCAATCGATATCGTTGTTGGTGCAATAAAATGGAGGACATAATTCAAATGCATTTAAATATATCCTCCAATTTAAGAATTAGAAATGATATGATTAATTTAGATATTGCATCAATATATATATGTAGTGAAAAAAATCTAATTTAGAAATAGTTATGCTTCATTTTGATGAATTTGTATTTAGAAATTTAAATTTTAAAATCCTTTTTAAACTTTTGAAAATCTTGTAATTCTAGTTCAAAACCTTAACTATGTAATTGGAAAAGTGATTTGAAGAAAAAGAAAATCTAATTTCAAATTTCATGAATTTATTTGTTTGAGTAAAAATAATGGAAATTTCAAATTTTATAATGATTTTCAAGAGAAGATTTAGTAGTTTAAATTTGTTTTTCAAATTCCACTTAAAACGGTGGTTTTCAAAATTATTCATAATCTCAATTCGTTTAATATATATGGTCTCACTATAAAATAAAATGTAAATTACACCCAATGTCATTGAACTATTAATAAATTCACACTTGGGTTATTCTAATTCAAAAAGTTACAAAATAGTCACTGAACTATTTGAAAGTTTGCATTTAAGTCATTAGGATGTTAAGTCTTTAACGGATGATAATGTGGTCATTAAATCATTGTTTATCATAAATAATATATATTGGCCATGTAATTTCCACATGGCTAAAAAAAACTTTTTTTTTTGGAAGGGGTTGTAAATTAACTTAATCTAAATTACTTTGTTTTAGGTTTTTTTTTTAAGAGTTCTTGGCCAAGTGGCAGCAACAATTGAATTTTAAGCCTCTCTTTATTGTTGTCATATAGCTTGTAATAGCCCGTATTTTAGTAGTACCGAAAATGGTGATTCTGGAACCATGTATTCTAATGATCGAGTCATTAAATATTATCTATTAATATTTACAAACCTATTAAACTGTATAGTGATTTTTGGTCCGATAATTTTGTTGATCGATTAATAATTAAAGTACAATGACTAAATCGTAAAAACCGTAAAAATTGATTTCAATTGGTTTTATCTAATAATTAAGGGTCTGTTTGATTGACGGAATTGATTTTTCGGAAAATTATTTCCAACTTTTCCAGCGTTTGATTGGCGGAAAACATTTTCCATTTGGAAAATGAACTCCAAAACAAGGGAAAATGGGTTACATTTTAGGGAAAATGTCTTACCCTTTCAATTTCCGTAAGACATTTTCCATGCTCTCCTCTCTATCGCCTCCTTCATTCCTTCCTTCATTTCCGGTAGAAAACTGCTTCTGTTTATTGATTTTCCAATAACTTGTTTTTTTAATTATTCAATACTTGTTTTTTTAACACAATTACAAATAATTTATTTGATATTAGTTTTTTTCAATTTATAACGATTAATATTGTAGCTTAATAATTGAGTATTATTATAAATAAATCATTGCAATATATGTAAAAATAATTTAAAATATAAAAATTTATTAATATATATTAATATATGTAAAAACAACTTTTCTAAAAAATATTTTCAAAAAATCTGCCAAGCAGCAGAAAATATTTTACACAGATTCAATCAAACACCAGAAAATATTTTCCAGTAAATCATTTTACAAAAAAGTAAAACATTTTCTAGAAATCATTTTACGGAAAATATTTTACTGGCAATCAAACAGACCCTAAGTTAAATAATATTTAGTTAAGGCCTAAAACGAAAATTATGCCATCTTCTATGTAGTGGACGGTTAGGGCATGTAATTTTGCATGGTATTAGTTAGAATAATAAAAGTTAATTTAATATTAAAAGAAAACAAAAAGGTGGAAAGAAAAAGAATAGCCATAATTCTCATCTTCCCCACCGATTACTCCCCATTGAAGAGGAAGAAAAGCTTCAAACTCCCTTGGACATTAGACCATTGCATGTAGGGTATTTGAGGTCCGTTTTTCGTAAATTTTATGTTTTTGAGATCATTGTAGTTTGACTTAATTAATTCGGGTATTAAATTGCAAAATTGTTAAAGTTTTAAAATGCTACTGTTGTTGAATTTTAAAGCTTTTGGTGTTAATGTGTTAGTTTATAAGCTTGGAGATGAAATAGAGACTAATTGGTAAAGTGAAATTTGTTAGTTTTGAGTTTAAGGACTAAAATATAATTATTTTGAAATTGTTATGGAATTTCTGTAATTATGGATTCTAGAGGGTTATAAAAGGATGAAATTGAAAATAGATTGAAAAATGAAGCTTAAATGTGAAAGTTATGGTTGTTTTGGTTTTAGGGACTAAATTGAATAAAATGAAAAATTATAGGGAATTTCTATAAAATAAAATTGAATTGTCATATGCATGAAATAAACTTGTTATAAGATAGTTTAAACTGATAAATCAAAATACATTACGGTATTGATCAAGAGTTGAACTAACCAGTAGATAATCAAAGAAATGGGAAAATTGTTGATTAGTCCCTACACTTCAACTTGTTAGCAGTTTTTTTAGGTAAGTTCATATGGTTTGGTTGTATATATAATTGTAATATATATGTTTGAATGATGAATTTATTTTATTTGAATGTACTTTAATTTGTTTGAAAATTGGTACAAAATGTGAGAAATGGATTGAATTGTATGGAATGGTATTGATATGTTAATTGCGCCCAGATGAATGTAAGATATGACAGACAATTGGCATACAAATAGGGTTAGTTGCGTGCTTGTACGGGATTAGCACTTCGGTGCCTACTAATTCGCACTACGATTCCACACTTTAGTGTCTATTGATTCCCACTAAGATGCCTACTTATCACATCCCAAAAACCAGGATAGTAGAAATTGGGTTAATAAAACCAAGGGTGGTCACGTCCTATTTTTGAGTTAAGGTTGTGAAAATTATGTCAAGTGGATTGATTTGATGCAATGGCTAAGTATTAATTATGTATGTTTGAGGTTCTATGTTTAAATCCTTTCCCTTGGAATTTTTGTTATTTTTATTCCAATCTCTAACTTGGATTATTAACCTTACATATTATTCTCGTTAAACTATAAATAAGAATGAGCATGTTGGTTTAGTGGTAAAGTATAAATAAGGCAAGTGAGATTGCGAATGAAGGAGCAGAGAATCAAAGGTAAATACCCAAAGCTACAAAGTTGGATAAATACTACTACTTCTATAAGTATATAAATAAAGCTTTACAATATATTTCTTTCTTTTTCAATTACTTAAATGTCGCTTTAAATAATTTATTTTGAAACCAAAAGTCTTGGTCTTCCAACTTTAGTCACGGGGAATGAGAGAAAGGGTTTACCCATTAATTTCCATATAGAAAATGACAATTCATTGATTTTCTTTCAACCTAAAACAACTTGGGATCCACCAATCTGAAATTGAAAGTGGTTTTTTATTATTATTTGGATTAAGTTGAATGTAGGATAGGTTGCTGCCAGAGAGATGGCGTATAAGCATGGGCAATGAATCGCTAGATATAATCGGTATTTAGGATTTTGTTTAGTTTCTTATGTTAAACTGTGACGAATCTTAGATGGCCTAACCGTTATTCAAATGGTGGAGAAGGTTTCCACTCACATAGGTAATTTAGAGGTGGTCGAAGCTCTTCAAGACATCCACACAATTGAATTAACTTCAGCCTTAGTTAGAAGAATCCATATGATCTTACAAACTATAGAGCAATGGGAAATCAAGCATATCCCCAAAGAAAGAAATCAAGTTTATCATCTAAGTAGTAAAAATGGAGACTAAATGCAATGGCTAAATTAGTAAAAATATTTTTTTTATATATTTTAGTTTTTTTCGTCCATTTTTTATTTTAAAAGTTGTGAGACATAGATCACCTCTTAATATTTTAGTTATATAGCCAAAATTGTACATTTGTATTAAATATATATTTTATTATACTTCCGTGAAAATTGATTAAGTTTTAATTCAATCGATATCGTTGTTGGTGCAATAAAATAGATGACATAATTCAAATGCATTTAAATATAACCTCCAATTTAAGAATTAGAAATGATATGATTAATTTAGATATTGCATCAATATATATGTATGTAGTGAAAAAAATCTAATTTAGAAATAGTTATACTTCATTTTGATGAATTTGTATTTAGAAATTTAAATTTTAAAATCCTTTTTAAACTTTTGAAAATCTTGTAATTCTATTTCAAAACCTTAACTATGTAATTGGAAAAGTGATTTGAAGAAAAAGAAAATCTAATTTCAAATTTCATGAATTTATTTGTTTGAGTAAAAATAATGGAAATTTCAAATTTTATAATGATTTTCAAGAGAAGATTTAGTAGTTTAAATTTGTTTTTCAAATTCCACTTAAAACGGTGGTTTTCAAAATTATTCATAATCTCAATTCGTTTAATATATATGGTCTCACTATAAAATAAAATGTAAATTACACCCAATGTCATTGAACTATTAATAAATTCACACTTGGGTTATTCTAATTCAAAAAGTTACAAAATAGTCACTGAACTATTTGAAAGTTTGCATTTAAGTCATTAGGATGTTAAGTCTTTAACGGATGATAATGTGGTCATTAAATCATTGTTTATCATAAATAATATATATTGGCCATGTAATTTCCACATGGCTAAAAAAAACTTTTTTTTTTGGAAGGGGTTGTAAATTAACTTAATCTAAATTACTTTGTTTTAGGTTTTTTTTTTAAGAGTTCTTGGCCAAGTGGCAGCAACAATTGAATTTTAAGCCTCTCTTTATTGTTGTCATATAGCTTGTAATAGCCCGTATTTTAGTAGTACCGAAAATGGTGATTCTGGAACCATGTATTCTAATGATCTAGTCATTAAATATTATCTATTAATATTTACAAACCTATTAAGTGTATAGTGATTTTTGGTCCAATAATTTTGTTGATCGATTAATAATTAAAGTACAATGACTAAATCGTAAAAACCATAAAAATTAATTTCAATTGGTTTTATTTAATAATTGAGTTAAATAATATTTAGTTAAGGCCTAAAACGGCAATTATGCCATCTTCTATGATAGTGGATGGTTAGGGCATGCAATTTTGCATGGTTTTAGTTAGAATAATAAAAGTTAATTTAACATTAAAAGAAAACAAAAAGGTGGAAAGAAAAAGAATAGCCATAATTCTCATCTTCCCCACTGATTACTCTGCATTGAAGAAGAAGAAAGGCTTCAAACTCCCTTGGACATTAGACCATTGCATGTAGGGTATTTGAGGTCCGTTTTTCATAAATTTTATGTTTTTGAAATCATTGTAGTTTGACTTAATTAACTCGGGTATTAAATTGTAAAATTGTTAAAGTTTTAAAATGCTACTGTTGTTGAATTTTGAAGCTTTTGGTGTTAATGTGTTAGTTTATAAGCTTGGAGATGAAATAGAGACTAATTGGTAAAGTGAAATTTGTTAGTTTTGAGTTTAGGGACTAAAATATAATTATTTTGAAATTGCTATGGAATTTCTATAATTATGGATTCTAGAGGGTTATAAAAGGATGAAATTGAAAATGAATTGAAAAACGAAGCTTAAATGTGAAAGTTATGGTTGTTTTGGTTTTAGGGACTAAATTGAATAAAATGTAAAATTATAGGGAATTTCTATAAAATAAAATTTAATTGTCATATGCATGAAATAAACTTGTTGTAAGATAGTTTAAACTGATAAATTGAAATACATTACCGTATTGATCAAGAGTTGAGCCAACCAGTAAATAATCAAAGAAAGGGGAAAATTGTTGATTAGTCCCTACACTTCAACTTGTTTACAGTTTTTTTAGGTAAGTTCATATGGTTTGGTTGTATATATAATTGTAATATATATGTTTGAATGATGAATTTATTTTATTTGAATGTACTTTAATTTGTTTGAAAATTGGTACAAAATGTGAGAAATGGATTGAATTGTATAGAATGGTATTGATATGTTAATTGTGCCTGGATGAATGTAAGATATGATAGACAATTGGCATACCAATAGGGTTAGTTGCATGCTTGTACGGGATTAGCACTTTCGTGCCTACTGATTCGCACTACGGTTCAGTACTTTTTAGCCTACTAATTCGCACTAAGATGCTTACTTATCACATTCCAAAAGCCAAGATAGTAGAAATTGGGTTAGTAAAACCAAGGGTGGTTACGTCCTATTTTTGAGTTAAGGTTGTGAAAATTATGTTAAGTGGATTGATTTGATGCAATGGCTAAGTATTAATTATGTATGTCTGAGGTTTTATGTTCAAATCCTTTCCCTTGGATTTTTTGTTATTTTTATTCCAATCTCTAACTTGGATTATTAAGCTTACATATTATTCGTGTTAAATTATAAATAAGAATGAGCTTGTTGGTTCAGTGGTAAAGTATCAATTTATCTTTTGGTCTTGTGCTCAAACCCTTATGCGTGCAACTGGAATTTTTTTGCTACTTTCTCGTGTTACCACCCATGTGGCGGAGTTTGGATAGGATTTGAACTATTAGAGAAAATTTTGATAGGATAACTAATCAGATTTAGTGGAGGTAGTAAGTAGTTTTTTAAAAAAAAAATTAATTATCCTAAAATCTCTTCCCAAAAATATGTTTCAACCGTCTAGTATTCCTCTCTATCTCCCCACTTTGTTAATTTTGTTTTCACGTTGGATTTCTGGTAAAGATTTTCTCTAGTTTCGTCAATTCTTTTTTCTTTCTTCCTGAAAATTATCATTTCTTTCTTCATTTTCTTGCTATTCGTTAGTTCGTTGCCATATCTATTTTGGAAATTTCATCGCTACAGTATCAAGTTTCGATGTAAATAAAATATTTTCATGGGGTTGTGATGCGAGAATGCATAATTTTTTATTCTATAGTTTTGGTTGATTGTTAAAGGATTAAGTATCAGTTTTGATTAATTTAGTGTTTGTAATAAGTGAAGTTCACGAGACGATTAATCCTTCGACGATCTAGTTATGATTGGTGGGATATTGTTTTCTCAAGGGTAAGTGTTCAACTCGGTGTTTTAAGTCAAATCTCAGTGTTGAGACTATGTTGTTAGTGTTTGAGACTGAGTTAGGGACTCATAATCTTAGTTTGTCGCTGTTAATCTCACGTTTTAAGTGTTGTTTTTAGGTGTTGGAATTACGATTGTGATGTGGGCATCGAAAAACTATCAAATGTGTAATGGAAAACTCAAAAAATGGCGAACGGCACGAAGCCAAAAAAACTCATTGTCCCTGTCACACGATTGTGTGGCAGATCATGTGAGTTATACGACCGTGTGCTAGACCGTGTGGGTTAATTGGTTCGTGTGGGCCACATAGGCTAGGTCAGTTGGGTCATGAGGGCCACACCGGCATGTGAACCCATTTTCTAGAAATTTCACCTAGAGTCGTATTTATCTATTATGTGTATATAGCTACTTTGTAAAGTCCATAGTGTATAAATAATACTTAAAAACATGATATATGATAGTATGATATTGTATGTAATGTGGAAAAGGCATGTGAAATATATATATGCATGATCTATGTACTGTTAATTCTGATGGCATGTTTCTGTTTTGCTATGTTTGATATGAGCATATGATGCCTGATTATGTTATTTTATGTATATTTGAATCTGCTATATGACCATGCATATGATGTTATGGAGAAACTTGTTTGCTTTTGTTGATTTTGTGACACATTTGTTTTGCAAAACGTGGAATTCCATGCCTTTCAATTTTTGTTATTGTACAACTACATGTCTTGCATGTTTTTCATTCGTATTCTACATTAGCATGCCATGTCACATTGCATAATATGGTAAGGAGGAAGTTCTGAAAAATTAACGATCTGCATTATCTGGTGGTTTATCTACATTTCTGTCTAGCAGCTTGTCTGCAATTATAGTGCCTTGACCACACATATCTGTTCTGGCAACCTGGTTACAATATAATGGTGTGACCACATATATTTGATCTGGTAGTTTAACTAAAACTCTGGTGACATTGTCCTCAATGTTGGATCGCCGGCACCCCTATGGCACAGCGAAAAATAAAAATCCGGCGATCCTAACCAGGGATCCATGTGTGAGGAACGAATAGGGGTGAAAGAGGTTGCGAAATTACCTAATGTTTATTCAGAGTAGACAGCAACACCTCAACAACGAGTAGTCTAATCTGCTGTCGAACCAAACCGCAATCTATCGTGATTCTGGCCTCTACGTAATCCACCCAGTTGACTACGAACGGAAGGAATCCCCAAAACAATTTTGAGAGTTATTTTTCTTTGAAGGCTGCTAGACTCAAACAAAGAAAAACGAGATTATATATATCCTTTTGTTTTAGGGTTTTTTTTAATGAATTAAATAAATATAATAATATTTTAATCCAAAAATTATAATTACATTAATTATAATATAAGTTCGGTAAACCATATATTTATTTGAATTCTTATGCTAACCAAATTCATGTCCTCACTATACGTACAACAACCTCGTACATAATGTGTTGGAAATTTGATTACCGAATTAAATTAATTCTATAATTAATTTAATTCAAGCGACCCCAAAAACAATACCAACTATGGTTTATTCCGTTCATTTCAACTATAGGGTGTGACCCTGTAGGTTCTTGTAACGTTAGCAGTAACACTAGAACGATTCTAATGCTACGAACAATGAGTGGCATCTAGTAATGCATCATTGCTACCTAAGTCACAAGAGATCATGATTCGACATAAGTCACAAGAGATCATGATTCGACATAACCTTTTTATGATTAACCTTTTATGCAATAATCCTTAAGTCCTTTATCTCTGGATTGGACACAAGTCATGGAATAGTCACACTTGCATTGTCCATTCCATGTTCCTTGATATCTTAAGCAGACTACGATATACAAATAAGTATGACATCTAATATCAACTTATTTGAGCATGGCCATGCATTTCTAGTATCACTTAATCAAGTGGCCTAAGATATTACTCCCATTATGTAGGAGGGACTTATCCTATATCGACCAACCATATCCCTCTACATAGATTGTGGTATATCCAACATCAGTCTTTATAGAACAACTAGTTACAGTGTACGTTTGACTGTATCAAAATATACAACTCACGATGTTGGGATTATGATGATCTCAAGTCTGAGGATCATATAAATATTAATCATTTTGAGTAATGTCGTAACAATTACATAATAATCCAAGAAACATACTCATAACGGGTCAGTCCAATATGTTGTTCTCTAACACACATATTCATGTAATGATTCTGACATTCCATATCAATGACAACTCTTTATCATCAGTCAACTACACGTTAGTCTTAATGCATTATCGTTGTCCTATCCAACAATAATACTTGACTAAGGAACTTTTAAGAATAATCATATTATTCTCAGGACATTATTATAAAACAGTTTATTTATATATACACAGAAAAGAAACTGAAATAATAATGGTAACGCCTTATATTAATAAACATGATAAATCAAGTATGTTATTACAACCATCTCATGATTGATCTTTGGGCATACTCTAACACTCAATTATCTGTTGGTGTGTTTTGAATGGACAAGTTCTGGGGAACTCTAATTTAGTCTGTAGCCGAGTTGGGTAGGAAGTTTCTGAAAAATTTGCATTATGTTTTTCTAAAAAAAAATACTACATTAACATAAGCATGCATTTTCAGTTCTGCTCAAGTGATCGTTATGAAGCTCTCTGCGATACTTTGATATGATTATTGTGTTATTTTTGTTCTTTGTTTGAGTTCGGTTATAAACTAAGCTTAATAGTTAATCCCTCTCTTTTCACCATATCAGGTAAACGACAGAATTAGGATTGGGCGGCGTTTGGGAACACGTATTGATTTCTTACTTAAGATGGTTTGAATTATTTATAACTAAGTTTTCTAGACTTTTGATTTTTGAACGAAGTTTTTGGATTTGATTTTGGTTTTGGGTTTTGTTATTTGGCTTAAGTTTTCTGCATGTTTTCTGTTAAGTTAAATGAAGACTTGGTTTTTAAAATTAAACAAAATATGGATTTTCCGCTGAAATTTGAAATAAGTTTTACATAATTTAACAACGAAAGTTTCAGAAAATGCACATCGGTAAATATATGTTTTCTCTAATTTGAATCACAGTTTTTGAACTAGTTACTCCGAAATTTCCGCTGCAAATCTAAATATCAAATTAAGCATTTTTCGTAAAATAAATAAATTTTGTGCATGATTTCATAAGGGACTTGTAAGTGTTTTGCCAAAAATAATATTTTTAGAACTCATGATTTCCAAAGCTAAATTTTGATTTGGGTTTTCAATCGGGAAGTGTAACACCTCAAGATTTGACCATAACGTTTAGGCCGAGTTTGGGGTGTTACACTACTGCTCGGCACTTCGGTGCCTACTGTTGGTGTGGAGTAGTCACCCACATATTCGTATCTGTTTATTATAGTTCATCGAACTAAATTGTTAATAAAAAAAAAGAAATGGATGATTGATGGAGTGTTTTGATGATTACAATTTGATGGTATTGTATTGAACTGATATGTATATGGTTATATGATTTAGATGTCGTGAACTCACCTCATTGTTTCAAAATGTGATGACAGGAAAGTTATGTAATTAGCTATTTTGTTTTGTTAATTGTATAATGAGGTAAGTTACAGTTTTTAAATTTATGAACTCACTAAGCATGTAAATGCTTACTATGATTTGTTTTCTTTCTATAGTTGGCATTTTGCGAAACTCGACTATCGGATAATCTCATAGCTCACACTATCCACCTTCAGTATCGGTAGACCTTAAAATCGTCCTCGACTCAGTTATGTGACATGTATATAGGTTTGAAATGTATAAGTGTTCATCTTAAGTGATAATTATTATGGTTCATATGAATTACTTGTTCTTGACTACTTATAAAATATGTATATAAGCTTGATGACAATATGATAAGTTAAGATTAAGGCATATGGATGTTTAAAATGAATGATATGGACATAGATGGAATTCATAAGTTACAATGTTATGTTTAGGTATTAAATATAGTGTTTTGAGTTGAGTTTTGATAAATTGGCATGAAATGTAAATGAATGTCTTGTATCTCAATATATGTGTATGAGTGATGGAAGCCAATGTTTTATTTATTCTAGTGAATGGTTTGATGCATAACTGAGAGTATGAAAGTGAATAAGTATTGAATGCATACATGATTTCAATGATATAAAATGGACAAGTAGGTGAGATGCTTGGTGCCAATTGAGTACGCGACAAGTTAAAAGGAGGAAGAAGCTAACGTTGGCTTCAAAAAGCCGTGAGAGACACGGCACAAAGGGAGAGCTTTTCCTAAAGAAAAAAATGTTAAATTTAAACCTTTAATATTGATTTTTTAATCAATTTGGCTGTTATTTTTATTTATATTTGATTTTTAATATTAAAAAAAGTATATTTTTATCATTAATTTTTTTATATGATGCTCAAATTTGAGTTTTGGTTTTATTAGGGTCAAATTTAAAAGTTAATCCATATACTCTAACTTTTTTACATAATTTAGTACCTCCACTTTTATAATGTTATTATTATTTTTGGTGAAATATTTAATGTTATTGTTAATCTAAATACTTCATTCTAATTAAAATGTTGACGTACAAGTGTCCAAAACTTAGCCTTTTACTTCTTCTTTTTTTAGATTATATAGAAATGGTTAATTTTCAATTTTAGTCATTGTACATGCTCAAATTTTAAATTTAATATCTATGCTTTAATTTTTTACATTATTTGATTCTCTAACTTTTTAATGTCTTTAGTTAGTCTAAATATCTTATTCTGATTAAAATATTGACGTAAATCTTTAAGAACTGTTAACATTGTCAAATTTTTTTGTTAAATTCAAATCTATTAGATTTTTTTGTTACATTACATGGCTCCCAAGTGAGTTTTTTTTTTAAATTTCAACATGTCACACCAACAAATTTAACAAAAGAATCTTAATGGTGCCAACAAAAAACTTAGATTTTTAAATCCAAAAAGTAAAAAAATATTAAATTCTTAAAAAATTATCAAGATTAAATTTAAAATGTAATATATATATATATAAACTTAAAAAAATTTACTCTATAATTTCATTCACAAAGCGGGATGGAACTATACTAATATATGAAAATGTGTGTACCGTTATTTCTATGATCATGATTACATTGTTGGGAGTTAAATAAGAGCTCACTTATATATCGTATGATAATATATACCAAATGATTTTTCATAATTAAAATGCACCAATATTGCCTCCCAAAAAAAAGTGTTATAGACATTATCAAGCAACTCAATTCCTTAATTTTGCTTCTATTAATATATTTTTTAGAAAAGCTTATATGAATTAAGGATGTCATGTCATTTAGTAATTTTTAATTTTTTTAATGACATTTTAACAATTTTTTCTCATGTTATTGATGCATAATTTTGGTAATTTTTTTAACTTGAATCTCGAATCCTAAATTTGGCCTTTTAATTTAAGATTTAAAGTTTGGGGTTCAGAATTCAGGTTCGGGTTCAGGGTTTAAGATTTAAAATTGAGATTAAAAAAAATTACCAGAAAAATTATTAAAATATCATTAAATATTTAGAAAACGGTACAGGATGATGTGATACAATCCTTTCTTTATATTTTTAAACTGATTAGGAGATTTATTCCTAATCTCTCTGCATACGAGAAAACTAAGAATTTGTGCTTCAAATTTCAAACCCTGAAAATTCCACTGTAACACAAACGAGTAAATTGTCAAGGACGAATGAAATGGATTGGATAAATGTAATTAAAAGAAAGAAAATAAAAAGGAGAGTAGAAAAATATTAAAGAAAGGAAAGTCTGTATTTATTTGCATTTAAATAGTTAAAATAAAGTTAAAGAAAAGAATTCCGACCTCTCTTGTTTGGGTGAAGTGCGGAAAAGAAATTATTTAATTTTAACCTTTATATTTTAGATCCAATTTTAACTTTTATTAAATTAACATATATTCTTCATAATTATCACTGATATATTCCTATTTAAAACAAGCTTATTTCTCAATAGATAAATAAATGTCTTCAATGACTCGATGAATCAAATATCAACCATTCAGCTACTTCTGTTCTTTTCTTTAATGGACATTCAAGTTCTGCTAAACTAAAAATACGTAACACTCAAAGGCGTATCATATGGAACATCATTAAGTTTTAAGTTTACATGGACTAGTTCCACAGCAAAATCTTTTGAGTTTGGGAAGTCATCCCTATGATGTTGCTACTGTTAGTCCTTTCTTCTCCTCTTAATATTCCTTCTATCATGTCTTCAACAAACCTTTTAAGCATAGAGGAAGTAATTACATACTTCAACTTATGCCATCTCTCCACTACCAAACTTGTTAAACTTTTAACACGAAACTGATCATGCTATATGTTAGGATTGAGTGATCCTTATTTAAATAAAATATAATGGTAAAATAAAATAAAAGTAAAATCCATATAAAACTACACTTCTTTTATTTTATTTTAGAATAAGGTTTTTTAAACCTTATTAAACTCCATCTATTTGATATTGATTAGAATAAGGTGTTTCAATCTTACTACACTCCTATTAAAATATGGTTTTACAAGCCTATAAATAGACATAGTCTACTCCTTTTGTAATTATTCGAATTCGACATAATGAATTTTCTTCTCCTCTGCCCATGGTTTTTTCCCTAAAAGGGTTTCCACGTAAAAATTTGTGTGTTCTTTATTATTTCTTTCTATTTTTCTTGCGATATATTGTCATTATTGACATTCTATTTTTTTACAAATTGGTATCAGAGCTTTCAGGTTGTTCATCTATATCACGATAATGGCGTCTTTGAAGTATGAAATTTCGTTGTTGGATCGCAACACCAGATTCGCATTGTGGCAGATAAAGATGCTGGTAGTTCTTGCACAGATGGACTTAGAGGATGCCCTGCTAGGGATAGATAAGATGCCTTCGACATTGACGAAAGAATAGAAGAAGTGTAAGGATTGAAAGGCGTTAACATAGTTACATCTGCATTTGTCTAACGAAATTTTATAGGATGTGATGAAGGAGAAGACTGCCGCTACATTATGGAAGAGGCTGGAACAAATATGCATGTCGAAAACTCTAACCAGCAAGTTTCATATGAAGCAGCGTCTTTATACTCATCGTTTGGAGGAATGTGCGTCTGTGCACGAACACTTAACAGTTTTTAAAGAAATTCTCTCAAACTTAAAGGCCATGGAGGTTCAGTATGATAAGAAAGATCTAGGGTTGATTCTACTTTGTTCATTACTCCTGTCTTATTCAACCTTAAGAGACACGATTTCATATAACCGCGAGTCTCTCACGGTTGATGAGGTTTATGATTCTTTGACCTCGTATGATAAGATGAAGCATCTTGTGGTTAAACCCGACTCTCAGGGAGAGGGTCTCATTGTTTGCGGGAGGCAAGATCGGAATGCTAATGATGATCATGGAAGGACACATGAACAGAATCCTCGTGGTAAATCTAAAAGTAGATTGAATTCTTCAAAAAGAGGTAAAACTTATAACTTCTGCAAGAAGAAAGGGCACATTAAATCTGAGTGTTATAAGCTGTAAAACAAGATCAAAAGGGAGGCTGCGAATCAAAAGGGAAAACAACCATAAAAATCTGTTAAAGCTGATGTTGTAGAAGACTACAGCGATGGTGAACTTCTAGTCACCTCTCAAAAATTCTAAAGTGAGCGAGGAATGGATCCTTCATGGCTACACCTTCCACATAAGTCCCAATCGAGATTGGTTTACAACTTACGAAACAATGTCTAAAGGTATTATTTTGATGAGAAATAATGCTTTGTGTAAAATCACAGGTGTTGGAACAATTAAAGTTAAGATATTTGATGGAGTTGTCAGAACACTTAGTGACGTGCGACATGTTCCAGAATTGAAGAGAAATTTGATTTCATTGAGTACTCTTGATTCAAAAGGGTATAAATACATAGTTGAAAGTGAGGTTTTGAAGATTTCCAAAGGTTCCCTAGTTGTGATGAAAGGGCAAAGAAAGACTGTGAAGTTATATATTTTGCAGGATTCTACTGTTACTAGTGATGCAGCTGTCGCTTTCTCTTCCTTGTCAGATGATGATATTACTAAACTTTAGCATATGCGCCTAAAGCATATGAGTGAGAATGACCTGATAGAATTGAGCAAAAAATGACTTCTTGATGGGTAAGGAATTTGCAAACTGAAGTTCTGTAAGCATTACGTTTTTGGGAAGCAAAAGAGAGTTTGATTCACCAGATGAATCCATAACACGAATGGAGCGTTGGAGTATATTCATTCTGATCTGTAGGGGCCATCCATAGTGCCTTCGAGAGGTGGAACTAATTATCTGCTAACTTTTATTTTTGATTTTTTCAGAAAATTTTGGGCATTTTTCCTGAAGCAAAAAAATGATGTGTTTTCCTCATTTAAGTCTTAGAAAACTATGATTAAAAACCATATGAGAAAACAAATAAAACACTTTCACACAGACAATGGCTTAGAGTGTTGTTTTGATGAGTTTAATGAACTAAGCAAGTTAGAAAGGATCGTGAGACACTTGACAGTTCGTCATACTCCATAACAAAATAGCGTTGCAGAACGAATGAACAGAACGATCATGGAGAAAGTTCAATGTATGTTGTCGAATGCTAACTTAGCAGAGTCGTTTTGGGTCGAAATAGCCTCTACTGTATTTTTTTGATCATCCGATCTCTATCCATTGCCATTGAGAAAAAGACTCCATAAAAGGTATGGTCTAGTAATCCTACTGATTATTCTGATTTAAAGATCACTGGGTGTCCTGCGTATGCTCATGTTGGTAATGGAAAATTGGAATCGAGATCCATTAAATGTTTTTTTCTTGGTTATAAAGTTGGTGTAAAAGGATATAAGTTATGGTGTCCTGAAAATAGGAAAGTTGTGATTAGTAGATATGCTATTCTTTATGAAATTGCTATGCTACCTAACTTATCTCTTAAAGACTCCTCCAATAAAGAACATCAAAAGCAGGTGGAGCATTAGATTAATCCAGAATCTACAACAGAGTCGACTCCTCAAGTTAGTACAAAAATTCAGAATAGAGTTGCTTCTTCACCACAAAACTCTATCGCCAAAAGCAGAACTAGAAGAGAAATTAAACCTCCAATAAAGTATGTCGAGGCTGATCTAGTTGCTTATTCTTTAAATGTGGCTGAAGATGTAGATGCAAACTAAGAGCCACCTAATTATTCTAAGGCAGTTAGCTGTGAAGACTCAAAAAAGTAGATGTTTGCTATTGGAAACACAAAAATATACACAATTTTTCATGCCCTTTTTAACTCAAATTCATGCAGTTTCGGTAAAATTCTTGTCGAAAAATATATAGTTATTATAAAATAATTAAATTGCACTCAAATTATGAACATGTTGAATTTTAATTAAATTTATATCAAATTTTGATTAATTTTTATTATTTTGGAAAATTTTGCACAAATCGCAAAAAACAGCTTAGCAGACACTACTAAAAGTGCAAAATCGAGAAGCAATTTTGAAGCATCAGGGAGAATTAATTTTTTAGCCTAAGACGGTCCAAATTATGTGTATTAATTCATAATATAATTAATTTTAATATTAATCCAATTTAATTTGGGTTAAATAAATTGTTATTAATTAATTATGAAAAGTGGCCCAGTTGAGCTGAACCGAGAAAACCGATCCAACCGAGCACTGGGCAGCCCAAAACCGTCCCACATGCTGACCCAATCAGCTTGTTTGACTAATTATTTGGCTTGCAAAATGACCCTTGAAGATTCCTTCAATTTGCATTCAAACCCCTCCACTGTTCATGCCTTTCAAGTATATGACAAAGTTAGTTGGATCTTTATAAGTGCATCATTGACAGCTATTGGGGTACCTAAGTACCTGCGGAAAGTGATTATGTCGGCTATATCTTCTTCTTCTATGCAAATTCTTTGGAACGGTGTGCCTACCTAGAAGTTTAAGCCAGCTAGAGGAATCCGTTAGTGGTGTCTTTTATCGCCTTACCTTTTTGTGCTGTGCATAGATTTGTTGGGGCATCTTATTAGGTCAGATATTGATATTGGTAGGTAGAAACCTATTCAGCTTTCAAGAACAGGTCTAGTAATCTCCCATCTCTTCTTTGCCAATGACTTGGTGATTTTTTGCAAAGCTCAATTTGATCAAGCGACTTTATTGAAGAACATTCTAAATCGATTTTGTGAGGTTTCAGGTCATAGAATTAGTACTAGGCAAAGTAATATTTACTTTTCTAAATGTATTAATAATGATGTTTGTAACCAGATTGTTCAAATGTACGACTTTCAGGAAGTTCAAAATCTTGGAAATTATTTAGGCATCCATCTCCTGCATAATAGGGTTACTAAAAGTACCTTTAGTTTTGTGGTTGATAAGGCAAGGCGTAAGCTTAACAATTGGGATGCAATGAAGTTATCCATAGCGGGAAGAATCACATTGGCCTAATCAGTTCTTCTTTCCATCCCTACTTATTTTATGCAGTCGATGCTAATACCTAAATGAGCTTGTGCTGATATTGAAAGATTGGTCAGATAATTTATTTGGGGTTGTGTCAATGGTCAACCAAAAATGTCATTAGTGGGTTGGGACTTTATATATCAACCACGGTCTCGAGGTGGGCTTGGTTTTCGACACTTGAGTGATCAAAACATGTATTTTCTCATGAAGATTGGATTCGGTTTAGTCTCAGAAAGTAATGCCTTATGGGTTCGCGTCATTTGGTCTAAGTATGGATGGAAAGAGCAGATCCCATAGTCTATTAATAAGAGTCAGTGCTCGCATTTATGGCGGTCTCTTGCTAAGATATGGCCATTACTCTATAAAAACTTAGCTTTGGCCATTGGAGATGGGGCAAGTGTTCGTTGTTGGAAGGACTCTTGGATCACAGGTATAGGTCCTCTACTTTCAAAAATTCCATCTTCTCCTAACCTTGATTTGGATTGTTTTATTAGGGAGTTGATCAACTCTGATGGAAGCTAGAATTTGGATTTGTTTCATGTATGGTTGCTTGAAGATGTGATTAATAGGATTATTAATATCCTTCCTCCTCATCTTGACTCAGGATCAGACAAGGTGACATGGGCTCAATCGGCATCAGGTATTTTTCGATTCATAGTGCTTTCTGGACTTTAAAAGAAGACACTTAGAGTTCTCAGGACAAGAATTGGAAGACTATTTGGAAATATCAAGGTCCACAGAGAGTGAGATTTTTTTTGGCTTGCATTTAAGTAGAGACTTCTTACAAATTCGGAGCATGCGAGGAGTGGGATCAGTCAAAGTAATTCTTGCGCTATATGTAGACATGAGTTTGAAGATATGGCCTATATTCTTCGTGATTGTCCTGCAACAAAGGATGTGCGGACGCATGTGCTTCCAAATCAACTAAAGCAAAGGTTTTTTCTGATTCCTTCTAGACTTGGATTTCTTCTAATCTTTGTTGTCATGTGAGATTGCAGGATAGTGGAGTTACTTGGTCGTGCCTCTTTGGATAATTGCTTGGCGTATCTGGAAGAATAGGAATCTTTTTATCTTTCAGAACATTTCTTGGTCGACAACTGAAGTTGTGAAAGTCTCTACTAGTTGGGCTCGTCAATTTGAATTATACTTTAGTGGTTACAAGAGCAATGTTTTCTTCTTGAACCATGCTAATATTTCCAAAAACACATGGGTGCTTTTGTCCACTGATGGCGCAGTGGCAAAAGATTCTGGCCATGCTGCAACAGGAGGCATGGTACGAGACAGAGATTGAAATTGAATTATGGGATTCGGTCGCTATTTAGGTGTCTGTTCACCGTTTGAGGCTGAATTTTGGAGTACCCTAGATGGGATCCTTTTGTTACTTAATAAAGGTTACAGTTGGACCATAACTCAGACGGATAGCCTTGAAGTAGTCCAAGCCTTAACTGATATGGGAATGGAGGAGTCAAGGATTACTGTGCTCAGAAGGACTCAACGTATCATGAAATCAGAAGGACAATTGAGGATCCTTCACATACCGAGAGAACAAAACTTGGTGGCTGATCGACTTGCTAAACTTAGCTTGAATTGGAAATCAACCTTGTAGGTCTTTGATGAAGCGCCTAAAGAAATCTTAGATTTGTTACAAAAAGATAAACTCAATGGTACTTTTATGTAATTGATGTAATTCATCTTTTCTTTTCTCCAAAAAAAAGAGAGCAAATAGTAAAAGAGTAATTCACTCAAATTGTAAATAAATACTTCAAATCATGTGTTAGAAAGATGTAATATGAAAATGATTATTTGTTTCTTTATATATATATATATATATAATATCATATTGCTATAGTATATATATGATCCAATCTTTTAAATATTAATTCTAGAAAAAATTATCGTGTTTGTGCATCTTTTATATATAAATTCTCTTCTATGTTCTAACTTCTATGCAATAGGAAAGCGAAAAAAAAACATAATATTAAATTTGGCGCTTAACCTTTTAAAAAAATCGAATTTGACCATTAAACTTTTAAAAAAAGTTAAATTGTTGTTCTTTTAATGAAAATACTGACTAAAACATTAAACTTTTAAACATGACAAATCGAATGACAATCCACATGTACTTCACACCAATTTTTTTTAAATTTTTATGAACTTTTTATATTTTTTAATTTTAAATATTTTAAATATATATATTTTTAAAATTATTTGTTGACATAGCATATAAGATAAATAGTGCTATGTGAGTATAAAAGTACACGTGGACTGCCATATAGGTTGCCACACAACATTGTTAAAAAAATTAATGTTTCAGTTAGTATTATAGTTTAAAAAAAGTGATTTAATTTTTTTTTAAAGATTAAGAGTTAAATTCAGCTAAAAAAAGGGTAAGAGCTAAATTGATAAAGATATAATTGTTAATTGCTCAATTTTATAGAAAAGATGGATATAAATACCTTTTTATCAAAAAGCAACGTGGCAAAATGAAACGTTTTCTCTGAGGACCACAAACCATTGAATCTGTTAGTATCCTACGTTAAGGAGCACAATTGAGTGAATTCCAAAATGTCATTCACACTGATCTCTTCCTCTTCTACTATTATCTCTCTCATGTTCTTGCATTAAGAGTACAAAAATTTCTTCAAGTTGGTGAAGCCCTTTGGCTATGGAGAAGGACAACAAATTCTTCAACCTCTTGCACTCGCCGACTGTTAGGAATCTGAGTCGGCCAAAACATTCAGCTTTGAGTTGACCTTCACATATTGTCTCCAAATTCATCAAATAATACAGAGACAACGACTCCAAACAAGAAACCAACATCCTGGAGTTAATCACAACTTTAATATCTGAGACATTATAGAGCTTAAGATGCTTTAAATGTGGAAAACCTTCAGTAGTTGGGTCGTCAAGCATTTCTCTAACATCTTCTGTTCCATCTATAAATAGATTTTTGAGTTTTTTTCAACCACAATTTAATCCCAGCGTACAAATCACTACTTTTCATCGAAAGCTGCAACGTACTTGATGTTTCCATCCATTTAGGACATGGATAACTGTAGTGTTCGACGGAAATCTTGTATCTTTCCGTGTTGCCCAAAAACAAGTCATCTTGTGGCATAGCTTGCACATCAGGAACTCTTACTTCCAAGGTGGTGAGACGAGACAGATGCTGCAATTCAGCAAGACTAGCACTGCTTCCTGGGTTCTCATATAGGTATAGTTCTTCTAAACTTGATAAACTTGACAACACATTTGGTGATATTACTTCAAGTTTTCTACAACCACTCAAGTCTAGTAATTTCAGCCTGCTCTACTGTCCTCTTTCCTAAGAAGTCTATATCTTCTAAACTCAAGCAAGAAATGGAGTAAGGCAACGATGCCCCTTAAAAAGGTTATTTGGAACTTTTAAAGAATAATCGACACTACCCATAGGGAAAAAAGTAAGGTTTGGACATTCCAATTCATCTGGAAGCTCACTAACCATAGTCTTTTGTACGCTAATAAGACGGTAGTTTCTCATACTTTCCTCATCTGACCACCCTTCAAATACGTTTTCCTTACCTAAACAAAGCCAATTATGGTCCCTAGAAGCAATTGAAATGGCAACATCGCAGACAACATCATCCATATCAAAGCATTCGGGGGTAGAATCAGCAAGTAACAGAGAAGAGTCGTTGAGCTCACTAGCCACTGCCAATACTCTGTTCAGTACCTTCTTTATTGTGTCAAGGCCACGAAATAAACCCAAACCTCTGCAACATTTCAGCAAGCCTTCAATGGCAGCAATATGACCCATGATACAGCAGAGCAAGAAAGTGATTCTTCCCTTTCCAAGTATTTGTAGCTCATCTCAATAGCTGAATACACAGCACCTGAGATGCCCCTGAAGTTTATTTCAGAGGGCTTTAGCATCCTCCCATTCATACAGATTCTCCTTATATTTCAAAGCCTTTGCAACTGCTGCAATAGCGATCGACAATCCTTCACATTTTTGGGCAACTTTTTTTGCTGTATATTGGAACTCAGCTCTTTCAGCAATAGGAGCAGTCACGTTACAGCTTCCATGCTTCATCTTCTTTCAGGATATCAATTGGAAGGCTTTTCTGAGAACCCATCAACTTCAATACAACGAGCTTCCTAGACGTCATCAACATCTTCAATCCCTTGTGTTCGTCGGTTGGAAGAATTCCAAGTGCGCCCAAGTCTTGTTCCTCCCAAATATCATCCAGGATGATAAGAACCTTGGTGAGTTTCTTTAGTCGAACATGTAGTCGGGCAGCCCGAACATCAAGGCTAGGCTCGTCTAATTTCAGGCCTAACTTACTGGAAAACTCATTTTGAATATTTACCGTGTTTGAAGTTTGTGTTACAGCAACCAACACCACTTCATCGAACAGCTGATTCTCCTTGGTTTTGCCCACACCTCCCATCCCGTACACTCCTATTATATTGACATTATCATCTTCCAACGCCCCCTTAATCCCATTGAAAGCACTGCTTCTTGATCCAAAGGCCTCGTACTCTGTTACAGGTCTGATAATGCCTATCCCTTCAAGAGCAGGGCGGTGTGAAACTCTAGTAAATCCCTTGTTTTGGTCCAAGAGTTTAGCAATGGTGTCAGCCTCATTTTCCGCTTTCTTGCTGAGTTGATAACGGGACTTGAAATCAGGACAAAGCCCAGAGAAACACTTCTTCATTGCTTTCTCTTCATCCTGCTTTAAATTAAAATAGGATTTATACTAATATGTTATAATCACCTTCCTCACATCACACTCACATCGGTATCCATCATTTACTCACCTTGCTTTTATCAACGATCGGATGTTATTGTCATGCCTTATGTTTTATACAATTGTTATGTAAGCATGATGATAATATGTGATTCATGTAACTATTGAATGAGATGAACATTATATGCTCATATATTTTTCTTTCTCAATGAAGCATGTCTTTTTATAAATTTATCCTTATACTATTATATCCATTTTTTTATATCATTATTTTTTTCATGCTTTATTTCATTAATTATTAATAATTGATATCAAGAAAAAAAGTTGAAAATCATTAGGATATACATCAGCACTAAAAATAATTTTTTAAGAAAATGCATTAAAACTTATTAAATTATCATTAACATGCAATTCTTTGATTCTTGATTCATGCATCTCCCTTTTTGTTCAAAACAAATGTCAAATCCTTACTTTCTAAGTTGAGTAAGCAAATCATTGTGCAAAGTAATCTCTTGGTGATGTGAGCTTGCCTGCGAATCAAGAGGAGTTCGACACTACTTTAAAACACCTTTGCTTCTTTAGTTATACAACTTTAAAACGCAAAGACCTGAAATTGTTTAAAGTCGACACTACCTAATTTCGATCGGGAATCCATTACAACTCGTCATTACATCTGAAACGGGCTCGTATCACTTGGTCCCTTATTTACTAAATGACTCAATTATGAGAGTCTACAAAAGAAGAGAGGTGACTCATCATTTTTCTGTTGAACCTAACAAAATTTCTTGAAATTTCTGCAGAAATGGGCACTTCAATTACCATTTCAAGTGTTTCAAGTTCTTCTTCTCCATTAAAAAAAATGACAATTTTTTCCAAGTTTTAAATATTAATTTTCTCACCACTTTTTTTGTTGGATTGCAACTTTTAAATATTGAATAAAAGTTGTTGAAACTAAACCAATTTCTTTTTTTTTTCTGTTTTCAACTATTAAATATTAAATAAATATTTTTTAATTCAACTTTAATTAAAATTAATATAATATTTCGATTAACCTTTTTTCAACTTTTAAATATTAAATTATTTGAAAATAATTTTTAATCTTTTTGTTTTCACATAATTTTTAATACACATTTTTACATTAAAAATATATTTTATCAAATGCTAAAAAGGACTTCTTTTTAGAAAAAAAAGGACTTTTTTTTAAACATCATTCAACTTTTAAATATTAATTTTTATTCAACTTTTAATTAAAACTAATATTTTGTTTCACTTTTTTTAACTTTTAAATATTAAAATATTTACAACTAATATTTAATTTTCTTTTGTTTTCACGTAATTTTTAAATTTTTCACAAAAATTTTCCAGGCTTTAAATATTAATTCTTTTCCCTCCACGTTTTTGTTGGATTTCAACTTTTAAATATTAAATAAAAACGAAATTTTTTCTTCTTTCAAGTATTAAATATTAAATAAATTATCTTTAAAAAAGGAAAAAAAGGAAAGATGCACTATTCATTGTAACATGAATGAATGCTTATGTATATATGCCCGATCCAAATCCGAACCCGCCCGGCCATTTCCCCGTAACTGAATCCCAAATTCCCAAGTTTCAAATATATTTCGTCCTCTGAAATTTAGACCGGATATTATATCTTTAGGCTGGTAAGCCCCTTTCATGGTTTTTTAGTGGCCTTCGTCTTCAACCTCGTATCTATTTCTTTTGGCCCCCCAAAAAACCCTCCTGTCTAATTCATTTTAAATTCCCAACATCTTTTTCAAATAGCGTTTGACCTCAAAAAAGAAAATCATAAAAAAAATAGATAAAATAATTAGTTTAGTTTGGTTGTAGCAATCTAGAAGGTGTAGCAGGTTGGGTGGAAAGGATGAGGACTCTACCAACAACTTTTACTCTCTCCTTAGTTTCACGCTTAAATGTCTATAAAACCCCTCCATCTTCTCCCATGTTTCATTTTTGCCACTCTCGTTTCTTTTCAATTCCTCCTCCCAGACCTCTCTCTATCATGGCCTCTGCAACTCAACCTTCTTCTTCTCAGGTAATTTACACACTCAGTTTTCTGTTTCTTTCTATATCTTTAAAAAAGGAAATTTGGGTTTTCTTTTTTCTTTTTTATTGATTTTTATCTGAAAGGGAGTAAATTGATTGGAAAATATTCTTTTTTTGTTTAGGAAAATTAATGGGTTTTCTGTTTGTTTTACTAGGCTGTCTCTCCTGAGGATGTTAATAAAGAAACCAATATATTTCAGTTAATTCAAGCTCACCAGGTTTGTTTAATTTTACATATGTAATGTTTCCCTCTTTGTTTTGTCTATATATACTGTAATCAAATTGGGATTGGAACTTACTGAAATGTGGTTGATCCATTTTCAGGAGAAGGCTGCTAGGCTTTCTCCGGTGGAGGAAATCCGTACTGTTCTTGATCAAAGCACGCGCGGTATGCTTTCAACTTTTTCACAGGTTTGTGATCATATTACTAATTGATTTGATCATTTATAATTTGGGTTAATTGAGCATGAAGAATGATATAAAGACACCTGTGATACTTGTTTAGACTTTATAACGAAGGTTGTCTAAATTACAAGAGTGATTCTTGATTAGGTTTAATGAACAAAGTGAAAGTTTGTGGATGGCTATTGCTTTTCACTTTTATCTATATATCTTGTTGAGAGAACTGAGCTACTTGAAATTTGTTACTGAAGTTTTAGGAGTGAAAAGGTACTTTTTAATCCTTTATGGACTTTTAAAATTACTTCGGTTCGCTTACCATTTCCATGGTGATGATTTGGAATGAAGAAGTTTGAAGGATTCTTGCTATGCAGATCATAATCTCATCAGCTAGCAGACAATTCTAATCATGATAAATGAATCTTGTAATCATTAGATTTATTCATAATGAATAAAAACTTAATCAACTAGCTGCAGAAGACTCCTATAACCTAAACTTGCACAAGCTGTTACTGAATCTTGCAAAGTTTCTGCTTTTTGATCCTTCCTAGTTGCAGTTATGGTATCTTAGGCCATGGTGTTGCTCATACAATTACTATTTTCTATATAGAACCTGTAACGGAAACAAGATCTTGCAAAGTCTTGGGTCCTTTGGCACTTCTCGTGCAGTTGTTTGAATGGAATTAAACTGATGACTTATATGTGCCTTAACAACTCATATTAGGATTTTTTCTTTTTCTTTTTTGAGCTCCTTATTCAGTAAGAATTAGGATTATTATTTGCTTTCCAGGTCTTCTTTTGGTTTTTATAATTGTTTATGACATTCATCACTTAAAACATTTTTTCTATTTGTTGGCCTGCTCGTTAGGAAATTTTCTTCTTGCCCTATTCATTGGACATTTTTCTTGTTATCCTACTCATTTTTACTTCTTTTCTGCTTGCAGAAGCATGAGGGCTATCCATCAGCGTCGATGGTTGACTTTGCGTGTGATGCCAATGGATCTCCGATATTAGCAGTTAGCAGACTGGCAGTTCATACAAAGGTTCTTTCCTAGATTTTGAATTTTACTTAGTGAGTGCTCGATATGTAATCTATTCACTAGATGCCCTAGCTCAGAAGAATTAAGAGAAGGGGAATTGAAACATCAAAAGGATATTGGGTAATGTTTGGATTAGTATCATGCATAGTGATGGAAGCATTTATTGAATCATGTTAATTGTCAGGATTATAATTTGGTATTGTCATGTTGCCAATTTTGAACAAAGCCATTGCTGAGAACCAGGAAAGCTCTTTTCTCTTGTTATTAGCATTAGTTGCTTATGTTCTAGTCACCAACCTGCTTTCATTCTACCATTTGGAAACTTCTCCCTTGTTAATCCTATTGTCCTTGTGAACTGGTAGACAAGTTTTGTCCCTTTCACCTAATAATTCTTACAAAAATTACTTCGCAGGACTTGTTGGCTAATTTCAAATGCTCGTTGCTTGTCGCTAGAGATCCTGAAGACAGGACTGATTTAGTAATCACTCTGCATGGTGATGCTATTGCTGTAAGTTTGTAATTTCCAGTCTCCTGCTGGGCATCCTAATTGTTTGGTGGTCTGAAGTATTTGAGATGATGTATTGATCAATTATACAGGTATCTGAAAAAGATCAAGCAGCCATTCGAACTGCTTATTTGGCTAAACACCCAAATGCATTCTGGGTATGTTTCTCATCCCCCTGCATGCTATGTCCCTTTAGATGAATGTTGTCACTAATCTGCTTAGATAGAGAACTGAGCATATGTTCCTATTCTGAAGGTGGACTTCGCTGACTTCCAATTTATGCGCATTGAACCAAAGGTTGTGAGATATTTATCAGGTGTTGCGACAGCTTTGTTGGGATCAGGAGGTTTGTGCTCTGATTACTTTTCTGTATTACATCTTACATTCCTTCTATTCTAATGATAATTTTGAAGAATATTAATGCTGCCTGCCATTTAAGACAAGGCACTACTGGTTCTTTTTCTGCTGCCTTTTACCCGTCCATTTATTGTTTTCAGCAACTCTTATTGACTTGTTTGTGGTTTTATTATTCCTTTGTCCTAACAATCATTTTTTATATTTTATTTTTCCTTAATGTCATTTTGTATTTTTTTTTTATATGCTTAGAGTTCAGCAGAGAGGAGTACCAGGACTCGAAAGTTGATCCAATAGCTCAGTTCTCTAAGCCTGTTGCGGTATTTTTTGCTGTTCATTTTCTCTTGTACAACATTTCATTTTTTCATGAAAACATCCATTTTTGTCTTATTAATCCAGCATTTTGTTTCAGTCTCACATGAATAAGGATCATGCTGAAGACACAAAAGTCATTGTACAATTCGCAACGTCAATCCCGGTAATTAAGAATATTACGTTTTGGACAGTATCTTATATTAAGTGGAAGATTTTATCCATATTGTATTGAAGAGGCAAGTCAGCTAGCTCTTGCTGGTTAAGTTGGAAAATCATCGGACATGCATCAATAGCTAATCCTAGGCCCCCTAAAATCAGAGTAAGAGAAATTAATAACTTATTCTGAATAATTTGGCTAAAGATGCTGAATATTTCTTCAACCCAAGTGCGGTAGGATTCTAATAATCTTGAAAAGACAGAAAATTGATTCTTCATCCTAGAAGATCCAATGTTACGACTCAGATTTCATCTAAGTTTATATTTTCAGATGGTTCAATTTAGTTGTGGATGAAAAAATGATATGGTGCCTCGTAATTCTTTTGGAGGCCAATGACGGTTTGGTTTTGGAAGGAAAGAAAATGAGGTCAATGTATATTTTGGTTTTCTGAAGTCCAAAATGAAGTCCCTGTAATTGAACCAACACAAACTGAATTCCACCAGTTTGGATCCGTTCATCATTTTTAAAAATTTTCGAACTTTAAAATATTTACTTTGTTCTATAGAATTTTTAAGCGTTGTTCCTAATTTTAAAAATATTTATTTATTTTATATTATAAAATATGAAAACATAGATTTATGTTCGATTTGAATATTACTTTTTAACTTAACCAAAGACCAAACTAAATAGACCTAATTATTATCTGAATCAAATCTGAATTGAATTGCTGATCCATTTCTTCCCAATCATCTCTAACAATTATTCAATGTGATGATATACTCTTTGAAAATTTCTCATTGAAGACCTTTTATTGATAGGGAATTTAACATATCTGGTTATTGAGCTATTCCTTTTCCTGCCTGATCTGTGTCTTTCTCCAGGTAGACAATGCTTACATGCTGGATTTGGATAGTCTTGGATTCAATGTCAAGGTTTTAATAACTTTTAACCCTTCATATTAAATCTATGTTATTGGCTAACAGAAAGTAACGTTCTCCATTACTTTGAAGTCAACTGATAGAGATTTCCAATCACTATGCCTTGTGAGTTGTGAATCAGTTCTTACTGTATTCAATTTCTTGCTCTATGAATCTTTTTCCCTGCAGGCTGGTTATCAAGGGAATACTTTCAAGCTTCGAGTTCCTTTTCCTAGACGTGCAGAAGATAGAAAGTGAGATATCTTTATATTAAATACTTTTTGGTCTGAAGAAACTTTCCTTGATATCTTACTTGTCATCTGTTGTTTAGTAGATATTGTTTTTACATTTTATTCAAGGCATTTGCTCTGGGATTCTCATCTTAATCTTCTTTCTCAATGAGAACTAAATTTGAACCATCCTGGCGAAAGCCACTGAAACAAATGGGGAGGGAATGGCATATTGTTGTCCTTTACCCAAGCTTTTTAAATAAGAATACCGATATTGTATTTTAATCTGGGTTCTTTGTCGACTGGCTAAGACTTCAAGTAAAGAACAATAGCTTGCATGAACAAGTTGTGGGTGTGACTGTGTTACATGCATGTTTTATTGTTAGTCAGTTTTTTTTTTTTTATGTATGGTATTAGGGATGTCAAAACCCTCATAGTTGATATGCTCCAAGCTGCTCGATCTCAAGTCAACTGATCACACTGCTAAAAGTGACCCAAGTGGTGAGAGTTATCTAATTTCTTAAATCTCTATTTCATCTAGACTTATGATTGTCATTGCTCAGCTTCAGCATTATAAATTACCATATATTATAAACTGTATACTGGAAATGGTATCCGATAGTGAAGATCCTCCTCATGCTTATTGACTTCGTTTTGCAGGATATTGGGTTACAGTTTCTTCAAACTTCTCCAGAATATGGACCAACATATATTTCCAGAATTCATCCAATAAAAATACAATTACAGAAGACAAGCAGCTGGGATAATTCAGCTTTCTGCATCTTATACCTCGGAAACTTTCATTTCAAGTTATTACTATTACAGTCTATGATGCCATTTGAAAGTTGAAACTAAGGGACGTGAAACTGGATTGTGATTTATGTATATATACTTTGCCAGGGTATAATATTTTCTTCTTTCCACTAACAAAGTGGAGTTGGATAAAAACATGAACTATTGGAGGTGGAATATAACTTGAAAACATGATACAATGGTTTGGCTGTCAGAGAAATATGAAGGTGACTGGCAAAATATCTTATTCACCAACACTTTTGGGAAAAATTCTTGAAGTAATCTAATCTGAAATCCTGATGCAGCCTAGTTTTACTTTTTCTTCTGCAAAAGTTTGAACCTCTTGGTTGTTTCCAGACCATACGGATATACTTGGTGTTTGGTTGGTTGTAAATTTTGAAATTTACTTAAAAAAAAAATACATAATCTTAAAAAAGTTAAAAAGAAGGGGGGTTTAGGCTAATATAGTAGATAAGTCCTTGAACATTGTTATTTTATTGAAGTCCTTATATTTTTGTTACATCCAATTAAGTCCTTAAAACTTGGATTGGTAAAGAAATATGTCCTTAAACTGTCACCTTTTTTTTTATTAAAAATAAGCCTTTATTCCTTTATTAAATCTAAATAAGCCCTTAAAATTAGGATAAATTACATTCAATGTCACTCTAAAATACAGTATGTATTATTTTGGTTACTTAAATTTTTCTTTTTTAATTTAATCACTTTAGATAAATTAATTGTTCAAACTAATCATTTCCGTTAAAATAATGAAAGAAATTTTTTTGTTGACTTTTCCAAACTCCAACATTCCTTCCCTCTATGACTCCATCCAGACAAACTTTTGCCCCAACAGTGCACTTCTATGCTGGGGACAGGGAAGAACTCCCCACTGTATTATCTGTTGTTCGGAATGACGTGTCCGAGGCGACTACAAGGATGAGCTTGAGCTTCTCCGAGGAGGATTTCATGGACGGGTGCTATAGCCAAGATTATAGCAGCATAACACAAGAAATTTCCTCAAGGAGGTAAAGAAAGGTTTCAGGAAGCAGAGCAAGGGAGAGAGGTAGGGAGACAGATGAGGGAGAAAGTGGGTATGATGTTAATTTGATGACCCACATTCCATTCTCGGTTTCCTCTTTGAAGAAGGGTATTTTGAATTTATGTAAAAGCAAATATTAAATTAGTTGTAAATTTATTTTGATTGATGTTACTCATTTTACTTTGAATTTTAATTAATTTGGCACTTTTTAAATTAAATTTTGATTATAATGATTTGAAAACAAAATTAAATGAAAAAATTATACATTAACTTACTTTATAAAATTATATATTAACTTCGAATTTTTATTTAACAAAAATTTTAAAAAATATATAAAAAAAGAATACTTTATTGTTTTTTATTAATAGCAGTTTTTATAAATATTTAATATTATGTTCATTAGTTAATTGTTCTAAATTGTTCAAATAAATATTTTAATTTATATTTAACTAAAGTTAAAATTGAATAATAAAATTTAATCAAAAATCAAAATTTAGTTTCAAAATTCATTCAAATAAAAAATTCAATATAAAGTTGAAGCATTAATTTCTGTAACAATAATGTTTACTTTATTTGATTTTTTGAATTCATTTGATTAGATTAGTACATTATTAGTTTTATCCAAAATCTTATTTAGTAATAATTTCTCATGTATCTTTCCATTTAGAATAAAAACAGGTTTTTGTTTTTAGGGATAGTGTATTTCTTTTTTGGCTTAATTCCTTATTTCACTCTTAAACTATATCTAATTTTTTCGCTTTGGTACTCTTTTTTTTTTTTTGTCCCAATTTGGTATTTAAAATATTAATCACTTCTCAATTTGGTATCTAAAGTTATCCTTGAGTTCATTCTTTCTAAAAAAAATTTTTTTGATAGCCACACGAAGAGACATATGTCAGTTTTATGTAAAAAATAATACTTTCTTTTATTAAATGTATGTATACATTAAAAATTATAAAAAAAATGGAAATAAATATATAAGAAAACAGAATATATATATAATCTAGAAAAAGAATATATAAAAAAACACCATAAGAAATTAGTTGAAATTAATAATATTATTACAAAAATTGTGAAAAAATTGTAAATATATATTTTAAAAGTTTAAAATATTTTTTTATAAAATTCTAAAAAGTATTTAAATTTCAAGGTTTCTTTTTTGCAATTACTTGAAATTTAAATGCTTTTTAAATTTTTATAACAATTTTCAAATTTTATATATTATTTTGACTTTTTAACTTATAACTATAAATTTTATAATTTTATAAAAAAATAAAATTAAATATTTTTATATGTAATATATAATTTTTTTATATTTTTGATCAATATAATATATAATATTAAAAATAAATAAAAAGACATGACGTATTCTAATAGTGCCACATGACAAGTTAACGTTGGCCAACAGTTCATCATTGGCCAATTAAAGTCAATAATTTTTTTAATATTTAAATATTTAGTATTTAATATCATAATTTTTTATTTTAAATAAATTTAATTATCACGTGACAATTTTTTCATTGCCCAAAATAAGCCACATTACAATTTTTCATTGGTCAAAGTAGCCTAACAGATTTATTTTAACAGTTGTTTAAAAATAACCGAAAATATAAATACTTCAACAGTTATAGTGAATTAAATTTTTTTAATTCCACAAATAGATTTGTTAAATGTTCTCCATTACTGTAGATAGAATATTCTTTTTTAAACATTTTCCAATATTCAGAAATTAAAAAATTGAAGAATAAAAAAAAACTTTCTTAAACAAAAATCTATACCATCGAAACAAATAAAAACTTGAATTGCTTTACTATTCTTGATAGATTGCAGAAATTTCTATGCAAATGCGACTTTGAGGTACAAGAAGATGGACATGGGGAAGTATGTACTTTTGAGATTTTGTAATCCATACAGACCATTCCTGACAAATGCTACCTTCTTCTGTCATATGGGTGATTCCAGCCATCAAAATGCTTAATATGAAGGAAAAAACATAATCTCATGGGATCATAGTTGCCAAAATTACTAATATTTATCCAAAAACAATAATTATTCTCATTTGTATATATATGAAAAATATCAAACATCTATACACCTAACAAACCCCAGCAAGCAGACCCATGTTTTAACTTCTCTAATTTTTCTCCAACCCATTATCATCAACTCCAAAAATATTCCCCCAAAAAATATCAGAAAAGAAAAAGGCCCTGCTGCTGCCATTGATGTATCTTCAATCAGAATCACTTTTCATATTTCCCATGGCCTTCAATCCTCTTGGTCTCTGGATCATTGCCAAAACCCCACATCAGAAACATGAATAATAACATCAAAAATTATTGCATTGTAGGAAATGTAAAATAAGACAAACCAAATCATATGTTACCTTCTTAGAACTCTTCTTTTCCCTAACTTCATATCTTTCTTGGCACATATCAGTCAACCATGCCCCAGGGCTCACCAGCTGCCACCACAACCAACCAATACATGTCAAATTTACACCAAAAATTATATATATGGAGCCTACATATATGCTTCACATACAACAATGTTTACTTACAAGTAAGCTCCTTCGGATAATCTTGGCTCTCTTTTTAGGCCTCTGAAGGGGTTTACACCCTTTCATTGCCATAAAATCCTCCTCTTTTTCTTTGCTTGACAATGTGATATACAGCTTTGGCCACACTACCCCTTTGTTATCCTCTCCATTATTGCTATCCACTGCAATCTTCCCATTCTCATCCACCAATCCCACTGCTGACCCTCTTGTTGTGTAGTACCTGTCTTCCTTCTCTGGTGAAGCCGCTTTCCGGTGATCCGATCGCAGTATAGATGCTTCTGAATTCCTACAATCAAACACACAAAAAGAGTTAATTTCACCATTATACCAGTTTGCTTATTTCAATTATAAAAGTTTTACATGGGAAATTTCTTAACACCATGTTTGGTTGCTAAGAGACCAAAAATTGCAGTCAGAGAACTAAAATGGTATAAAGCAGACAAGTAGGAACTTCCCCTATCCGATCAACCAAACAGGGGACAACGAGGCCCACAACCTTATTGAGTCATTTTCTCGGAAAATCTTTAATCACTGGTAGATGGCTTCTGAGAAAGAATAAATAAATATGCCTTTTCTCTTTTACCCGGAAAAAGAATCCATGGCCAGGCCCAGCTAATTTTGCGGAAGGGGGAAAAAAACCAAAATTCAATCTCTTTCCCCTCCCTCCCCCTCCCAACCTAAGAGCTTCTCAGAAATCAAAGAAAATGGGTAAAATTAAAAAAAAAAGCCCCAAATAGAAGAGAAAAAGCTTGAAAACAAAGAAAAACTCTTTTTTTTTTTCCAAACGAACAAAAGGAGCCAAGAAAAATAAAACATGATTTTTTTTTTAAATTCCAAGAAAGAATTGATGTTCATACCTAGTGAGACGAGGATTGAATTGAGAAAAAGGAGAGGATTCTTTATCTAAAAGCCGAGAAGTGATTCTTCTACGAATTATAGCATTGGATTTATGAGAGATTTTTTGAGGGTCTTTAACTCTCACACATCTTAGCCTCTTTCTATTCCCCCACTGTAAAAACAACTCCGGCTCTATTGTTTTGCATGTTCTTTGGCTCCTCTCTTCTTTCTCCATCTCTGTCATTAAACCAATAAGAACAAATTAAAAAAAAAGTTTCAATTTTCTTACATCCAATAAAATCAAAGCTGAAGAGCAATAATTTTTTTCTTTTTTTTAAAAGAAAGACCCAAAATCCAATTTCGGTTGAAGAAAATAAGAATAATAAAAACTGATTTTTCAAAAAAGAAATCCCCCGGAAAACCAATTTGGGTGGTTTATGCTGTGAAAATCAAAGAGATGATGAAAATAAAGTCTGGGTGTCTTCTGTTTGTTAGAGTAGGAAAAGAAATGCCATATTAAAGGGAAAAAATGAAGTTCGAGAGAAATTGGTTGCCTGACCTTGAAAAGCTAAACAGATACGCTATAATCTTTCCTAAAAAAAACCCAGAAACTCCCAACAAAAAAAAGAAACCAATTACCAAGTAAGAACAAAAAAAAAAGAAACAAGATAAAGCAAAAGAAGGAGATTTCTTACAGTGAAGAAATGGTATCATCCCAGAGAAGAACAAAAAATAGGTTTTGTTTTGTATTGTATTGTTCGCCCAAATTATTAGTGCAAATTCTGTGTTTCTGTTTCTCTTTAACCTTTCTCTGATGTCTTCTTTTGGTTCCTGTAATAGATTCTGGGAAAGGAGATGAAGCAAAAACAGGGGAGAAGAGAAGATATGGTGGCGTTGTATATATGGATCATTGGGTGGGTTAGTTAACCAAACCAAGTAGGCGAGGTAATAAGTGGCATTAGTTCCATTTTAATGGAGCTTGGGCTATTTCTTCTTTTATAAATTTCTAGAAAGGCCTTCACTTCCCTTTTCAAGTATTTCAGTTGGGCTTACAAATATGGGCTCCATAATTCTCCCAAAACCTAATTAATAAAAATAAATAGAAAAAAGCAATTAAAATCTTTCTCCTATGTTAAACAAAATATTTTAAAATTTATATAAATACCTTTGAGTATAAGAATTGAAAAACCAGTTAAAACAAGAATTTTGATTATTCCCCTAAATTTTAGTTATTTTTTCTTTTATCTTTGAGCTTTCTTGTAACTATAATTTTATTTATAAGAAACATTTAATTGGTCACAACAGTGCATCTAAGTTAGCAACAAATTAATTAGAATTAAAATGATCTGAAAGTGATGAAAAAATATGATTGGTGATTCTCAGCTTCTTAACTCAATATAGTGTCCAAGTAATGAACTTAACCTAGGATTTTAAGCAACCCCATTGACATTTCAAAACCTGAAAAGGAGCATCCAATTTACCTGCCACACCAACAATATGAATTTTAAAAAATGTAAAATCCCCCAACTCATCAAACTCACAGTCCTCCAGCTTCTGAGGGTATAAAGTTGAGTGTGTGAAAATGGAATTTGACTTTAAAGCCATGGAGTTAGGTCTGCACTGCTTTGAGATTAGGAAATGGGCATCATAAGTCAAGTAAAGGCGGATTATGTTGACTCCTTGGGGTACCGCGAGCTCCTTTAAAATATGTGTTTGAAGTTAATACATTTTATATCTTTTTAAAGTGTTTTGTATATGAATATATAAATAAATCCATTGTATTTAGGAACAACGAAAGTGGTCTCAATTATATTTTATTTTATTTTCAATGCTTAAAATGAAAATTTATAAAAGTTTATGTAATTTATCTATAATTTTTTCATTTTGATTCTTGGAAACAGCACGCTTTGCCTTCTAATTTTGCTTTAAAATCTCCCCTAAAGATTGTGGGGGTAATTCAATGATTTTTAGGTTGAAGTGTGAATGAAGCTACAATCAATTCAATTTTATCAAAGTTATTGTAATTTATCCACAAAATGTTCTACTTTTAATTAGGAACAAGAATTTGGTGATTTTTTTTATATTGCGTCAATGTTTTTTTTTTTATTTTGAAATTCATTTTTTTATATTTTTAATATTTTTTAATACTTTTATACACCACTTATCAATCTCCTAATCTTATACATATGCGTAAATACTATACATAATATATTATCTAATTAAAATGGTAGTTTTCTTTGGACAAAAATTAAAAAGGTAGTTTAGTTTGCTTTAAATATTTAATTATTAGAATTAATGAAATAAAATTAGTTTATTTAGATAAAATTTTGTAAGCACGTGCGAGGATTTAATTGAGTCAATTTTAAGCCAATGAAAAAAAATTGAGTTAGTTGTAGGTATTTGAATGAAATACAAATTAAAAATTACGGTTATTCGAAATTAAATTCAATCCTAATTTTTATTTAATATATAATTAATTTATTTTTTATGGTATAAAAATAAATATTTTATATTTAAAACAAATTAAAAATTTTGAAAAAATTATTGTTTTTTAGAAATATTTATAAAAAAAATCTTAAAATTTTTTCAAATAATATTCCATATTCATTTTATCAAAATAAGTCTAAAATATCAAAATAAAATATTAATATGGAAAAATCGAGAACCAAACCCACCCAAACTAAATTATGATGAATGGTTCAAAAAATGTAAAAAAAAAAAAACTCAATCAAACTAAACAGATATCAACCCAATTAATGGAGTTGACCATTCTTATTTTGTCAAATATTTAAGGAATAACTTATATTAAGATTATATTAACATTCATAGTCATTAGTCACCAATAAAATAGTTTTACATCCTCAAATTTTAAAGGGTAAAGTGCAAAAATATTCAATAAAGTATTACTTGCATCCTATTGTCCATTGAACATTTTTTTTTCCTATTTTGATTACTAAACTATACAAAATCAAATATTTTCATCACCAAAAGTTAAAAGTCATTTGAAATTTGATGGAACTGTTGATGTGAGTTTTTTTATTAGTCTAATAATAAATTTAATTCTCTAATGTTTACATATTTTATCAATTTAATCTTAAATATAAAAAAGTTCAACAAATTTAGCCTTAATGTTTACAAAATTTATCATTTTAGTTTAAATTATAAAAATTCAATAAATTTAGTCCTCAACATTTACAAAATTACAAAATTTAATTTTTTAAAATTTTGTAAATTAAAAAAACAACCTCCAAATCTAGTATAATAACAGTAAGAAATTATTACCAGTTAAAAATATCCATAGAGTCGTTGGCTACATCACAACCACAACCGTCTAAAAACACACTCAGCCATAACAATACAAGAATTAATGAAATTGTTGAGTAAATTTTAAAACAATCAATCTTATCAATTTATTTTTCAAGACTTTTAATGTAAATTAAAAATTATTCTCCCATTTTTTTTCCCTACATTAGGTTAAAATTATTGTTTGCCACTAAAATATGGCCAATTTCAGTATTTGTCTCATTGCTTGAATCTTCACAAGAAATTTTAGAAATATAGTATTATGTTTTTTTGAGAAACTGTGAACCTTGTTTTACAAATATGGGTTCACACCAAATTTCATTCATGTACCTTACTCACGGTTTATTTATGGTTCTTATTTTAGTTTCTTGTGCTTAAAAAAGAGTTTCAAAAAAGTTCATTTTTGCCATTTGGTGCGTGAAAATGGGGTATTAATGATTTTTTAGTACTACTGCTAATTGTGTATACAGTTGTTCAAATTCGTGTGTTTAGCCAAAGAGTGGGGGAATCAATGGCATCCATACTTACTTTCAGGTAGATTTATCTAAGGGTCAGGTAGCTCGTCTAGCCTGGTAGGACCAACCCAACTTGTGCTAGGCTTGAACAAGGATTTCCACACCTTAGGTTGGTTCAACCTAGTTCAAATTCAATTTAAATAGTAACTTTTTAAAAAAAATAAATTTAAATATAAAATATCAACTAAAATCATATTTTTAATATTTTATTAAATTTTGAATACTAAAACGAGATTTTTGGACAGGTTGAACCAACTCAAAAATAGGTTTGGCCTTGAATTTTTTTTTGGAATCGAGCCTAAGCCTAATCCATGGATACCTCTACTTTCAAGGTCCCATCTTGTTTTGGGGTTAACCCAAAGTTAGAACCCTTATTTTAGAGTTAAGATATTAGCTAGTGGTGATGATAATTATTTTATTATTTTCAGTTTCTCTAGGTTTGGGTGTTGGGTTATTTAAAAAAAATACAAAATTTACCATTTTGTAAATGTTGAGAGTTAAGTTTATTGCTTTTTTTTTAGAATTTGAACTAAAATGACAAATTTTGTAAACATTGAGCGCTAAATTTGTTGAACTTTTTTATATTTAGGATTAAATTGATAAAATGACAAATTTTGTAAACATTGAGCACTAAATTTGTTAAACTTTTTATATTTAGGATTAAATTGATAGAATGTGTAAACATTAGAAGGCTAAATTTTTTATTAGACCAAAAAAAATCCCACATCAACACTTCCTTCAAATTTCAAATGGTTATTAACATTTAGTGACGAAAATATTTGATTTCATATATTTTAGTGACCAAAATAGAATGCAAGCAATACTTTAGTGATCATTTATGTACCTTACCCATTTTTAAATGCATACAAGGTTATTATACATTCAAGCATCTAAACTAATAATAAAGTTATTGGTTGAGTTGGTGTCACGAGTCACCTAGGCCCAAGTTGATTAGTGAAATTACAAAAATAACATTCCGTATTTAAAATAAGTTATATTATTTAATGGTGCTTTAGTCTTTCAATTTAAAAAACAATAAAAATATGTATATGGTGGAATTTGAGCCCATGCTAATTACATTGAAAAAACTTTAAATTTACCACTAAACTAGAGGTGTTCATGGGCCAGACTAAGGCCTGATTCCAAAATATTTTTCAAGACTAAGCTTATTTTCAAGCCGAGTCAAGTCGCCCAAAAAGCCTATTTTACTATTTAAAAATTAATAAATTATTAAAATTATGTTTTTAGTTGCTATTTTATACATTTTTATAATTAAATTTTAGTCTAAAAATATTTTTTATTATTTAAACTGAGTTTGGGCCAGACCGGCTTGGCCCAAGGTGCAACATTGCCCAAGCTCGGCTCAAGTTGGGCCAGGTTGGCTAGCCAGCCCTTAGATAGGTCTACACTCAACCAAAGCTTTATTTTCATATATTTATAAATTTTAGTTTTATTAGGGTCAAAAATAAAATTGGTACCCAAACTTGCCCACATCTCCCAGATTGATACTTATAGTTTTTTTTTCCTAGATTGGTACCTGAAGTTTTTTTCCGTCCACTATATTGGTACTTAAGCCTAACGATGTTAATTTTTGAAGGAAGAAAATGAGCAAAATTGTCTTCTTCTACAAATAAAAAATCAAGTTCTCAAAAAAGGATTTTGTATTGCCATTGTGAGATAAAGGGACTTGATTGCAATGCGAATACACCAAAGAACAAAGGGAGAAAATTCTTTGGGTGTGCGAACTTCAAAGAGTAAATTAGGGTTTGTGTTTTGGTCTGTCATAGTTGGGCTTGTGAGAAACAAAGGGTGTTGTGATGTTAGTTGAAGATTTTTGTGCAATTTTGTGTACTGACATTTTGTTGCAATTTGGGTTGAAGATATATTCTAAAATTTTTAATATTTTGATTTTTTTTTGTTGTATGTAAGAAATGTAGACTGAGGGTTATGATTTTTTCGATGAGTTGAAGGTAACAATAACGGGACGAATTCAACTGTAGAAAAACAAGGATGCACAATCGATGAAATAATGCTTCAAAATAAGATGTTATTGACAGTGAATAGGAGATTAAGACTTGAGCATGATGAACTCAATATTGATGAAATGCAAAGAATCGATTAAAGATAACTCGTTTGGAAGAGAAGATCACATTGTACAATGCTATATGTCAAGGAACAACAAAGTAATAGTTGCTTATAAATCGTTGTTAATTGTATCATAGATGGTGTTTTTGGGTTATCTTAGTTGCGGATGTTGAAATGTTGTCCATGAATTTGTTGCATTAGTTGTTAAGAATGAATGAATTTAATGGAAAATATTTTTATGATTTTGTAAAATGTTGTTGTAAAAGAATCAACAGATACCAATATATGAATTGAATGGGAAATCTTTTTATGTTTTTATGTTGTTGTTAAAGTATATACATATACCAAAATTGACATCAACAAAATAGAACCATCAAATAAATGATCCATGGAAAGACAAAATCAGGTTGACATCAACAAAGTAGAACCATCAAATTATCCAACAAAATAGAACCATCAAATTTTCGATTGTATGTTAACTAATTAAACTCAACTGGGAAGTATCATCAATAACATGGTATCATCAATAACATCAAGTGTGTCTACCTCGTGTTCAACATATACATGTATGGACCCTATATTTCTAATATGGTTAATCATTACTATGGATGATTGATTATCATAGCAAACACTCAGTCCCTTACTAAAATCTAACCATTTTCAGAGTATACAAATTTCTTCACAGCTCTATACCCAGCTTCCACTACCATCTCACACAAAGTGTAATAACACAAGAAATCTGGGTCAAAATCCAATTGCAGCACTTCCCTTCTAACATAGGTTGCATAAGGGTCTGTGACAAAAGTTTCACCCAAATGCATATGCACCACACATTTATCCCAAGTCACGAAAAACACTACATAGACAAAATCAGTTAGATAATAAAGTCAGGTACATAATATAAACAGTAATATACATAACATAAATAATATAAACAACAATATACATAACATACATAATATAAATTGTAATATACATAACATACATAATATAAATAATAGTAAACATAACATACATTATATAAAAAGTAATATACATAATATACATACTAATAATATCAATTTCAGCGTCAATCAATTTCACCCTAAAAAATATTCCCTTCAGAATGGAGTTTTTTGCATACACATGAATGCCAAAAAAATTATAATTAATTATAATACTAATAAAATATCTAAACAACGAAAACCCTAAACACTGTTAAAAATTGGTTCAACATTAACCCAACACTAAGAAACCATTACAAATTGTTAAACATTCTTTAAACTTGAAAATCAAAGATCCCAATAAAAAATTTTCACTTCTTTAGAATGAGTCAAAATCTAAGCAATGGAAAAAAATAAAAATTTTCTATTTTTAAAAAAGACACAATAAAAAGCATATTGAAAAACCAATAATTTAAAATATATATATATGCTTTTTAAATGGAAACAAAAAAAAACTTAGAAAGATTGAGTAAAATACTAGTAATCGATGATGAAAATAGGGTAATCTTGATTCAAATACCACTTCACTAATATGAAAGGCTAAGTAATCAATGACGAAACAAGGCTTCTTTTAATGAGATGATGAAAAATTTTTCCAATGGCTGGGTAATTGAACGAATTTTTCAGATGGCTGAAGGATAGGATTGAAAAGGTTTTTACACAAATGTTAAAGGATGGAAATTTCTTGTGAAAGGATTCAATGTGACTAAAATAAAGATTCAGAGATGACTTTTGATGTTGAATGATGAAAACATCTGGGAATCGAAAAGGTTTCTTCAACAATCGATTCACTAACTGATGGAAAACATTTAATAGATTTTGATTTTTTTTATTTTAATAAATGATGTTATTAATTTAAGATAAATAATTTTAATCATTTTTTTCCAATGGTATAGGTCAAAAAGGGTGACACGTGATAGTGCGCATTTGGCCAGAGCTACTGTAACACCCCAAATTTTGGACCTAGAAGAAATAGGTTTTGAACAAAGGAACAGTTAGGAGACTGCACATAATATTTAGTTGTGCAAGGAAGTGACACAAATGAATGTCTGCTTTAGTGGTTAAGTGATTTAGGAGTGTTTGGAAGTGTTTGAGAAGTTTGGGGTTCAAACCTTGGCTTATGCAAAATTTTTATTTTAAGTGAATAAAATCCTTGGATTTAGATAGTAGGTTCTTAAATTATTGTGGTTAAAATATGATACAAAGGAGTTGTTGGTCTAGTGGTAAGGGGCATGTGGAGTGTACATAGGGTTGAACTCTAAGGTTCGAGTGTTGGAAAATCAAAAAGGGAGTATTTATTTTACTACCTAATTCGTGTGGGTAGTAGAGTTGGATTGAAATACTATTAAATGGAGTTTAAACTGATCATAGAGAGAATTGAGGAGAGAATATTAGGATTTAGGGAGGTTGTTGTTGTGGAGAGATAATAGTAGAAAATTAAAGGATAGGAAGTAGATGGAGAGTCTATAGCCGAATTGGAGGAGGGATTTTTGGGATTTGGGGTTGTTTCCGATTTGGTGAGAGTTAGAATTCGGGTTTCATTCCTTTTCTTTCAACCTTGTCTGAATACAGCTTCTCTTCTCCCTCACCATTTTTCTTTTCGGTTTTCTCTCTTAGTCGATTCTCCCTTCTTCTTATTTTAAGCTCAGCCGAATAGCTCTCGGCTTTAGCAAGGGTTCGTTGATCAATTGGGAGCACGCAGTTTTTCTCTTCCTCTCCCTCAAGTGCTCTCCATTGGCCAAATAATGATAGTTTAATCTCGATTCTCGGTTCTTTGCATGCTACATCTTTGATTTGTAATCTGTTTTATCGTTGTTGGTGGTGGTCGAGGTTGATTGACACATTGCCTGGAAACCAATGGTGTGATGATCATTGATTTTCGGAATAAGAGTGTTCAGAACGAAAAGAATTTACAAATCGCATCAGGTGTGTAAACACCCCACTGTAACTGTAGAACGACAAAAGCTGAAAACCTAGAAATACGACGTTTGAGACCACACGAGCGCGCGATCGCTCGTGTGGCAAGCCAAACCCACACATCATGGGCGATAAACTGTGGAGGCCTCCATGAACATTTTCATGGGCTTAGGCCGTAATAGGCCACGTTGGGTCGAAATGGGCCCTGTGGGCTCGATGGGCTCGTGGGCCCTACACGGATGAAATCTGCGATTTGTGGCAATTACTAGATTGGGTTATATAGATCTCATAGCCGTGGTGAAATCTGGGCTGAGCGGGCTGTACGAGCATGTAGGCCCACTTGGGCCGAGTAATGGGCCTTGGGACCATTTACACTGTTATAACCATTTAGGTTACCTGAGTCGCTTAAGGCGACTGCGAACCTTTTAAGAGGTCGATATCTACACCGAGACTCCAAAATAGGTAAAATAACCAAAATACACCCATAGGGTAAAATGACCGAAATACTCCCATAGGGTAAAATGACCGAACCCTCATAAGGTAAAATGATCGAAATACCCCCATAGGGTAAAATGACCGAAATACTCCTATAGGGTAAAATGATCGAAAATACCCCCATAGGGTAAAATAACTGTTATACCCCTAGGAGATGAATGACTGTTATGGCTTTATGTTATATATGACTGATTTGCTCTATGATATGTATGACTATGATTGAGCATGACATTTTGCATACACGTATGATATTATGTCACAATATATTGCATGAGGATGGGTTCTTATATTTGGAGGAAGTGTACCGTACTGATAAGGTTGCACGGGTCGCCCAAGACGACTGTGGACCTACTGATGGCTATATGCAGTTTATTTTACTGGCAGCTTTGGTCTAATACTATTTAGTGCCGCAACCGGTGCTAATCTTGGTATGTCTGGCTGGGTGGGTCGATTTTATCCCCACATGGTGTGTTTGGCGGGACGGAGTGATGTGTAGAGGCTGGATTTGGTAGGATTTCTAACTGCATATCTGCACTGATTAATGATTTTGTATTGTTACTGCATCGATTAATGATATTACATACTGTTCACTGCATAACTGATATCTGTTACTGTTATGGGCCAATGCCCTACTGATACTATTATTGAAATTTGGCAAAGGCCCTACTGATTACTAGCATTGTAATGGGCTCAAGCCCAATTGTTTACTATTACAGGAAAGGGCTTAGGCCCACATTGAACTGGACTGTTACTATAACGGGCTCAAGCTCAAACTGTATTTATCTACTGTTTAATTCATTGTTTGCTTGTTAGGGGATTACACACTGAGTTTTTGTAGACTCACTCCTCTGTTTAACTGTACAGGTAATCCCCAGTTATAGGCGGGTCGGTGCTGCGAGGGACTCGATGATGACCACACAATCGCATCAGCTTTCGTTTTTAGCCTTTGATTTATAAGTAACTGAATTTGGGTATTTTTATGTAAAAAGGCCTCTTTAAAGTTATAAACTTTAAATTGGGGTTTTTATTTATTTAGTTTGATATAAACTGCTAGTTGTAGAAAAAGACGGGTTTTCAAAAGGTAACTGTTTTCAAAGACACCACGTTTTCGCAACATTTCTAAAAAAAAACTTCCGCAATAAATGAGATTTTAGAAATTTTATAACGTTTTAAAAGTGATTAGCTTTTAATGATGCACGCTTGGAAATGAACAACCCGTTTTGGAATCATCGTTTAATAACAAAATGATTAATTGATTTTAAAGATTTCAACGACAACAAGTTTTACGCTAAACACCTCAATGTGACACCGCCAGATTCAGCCATAATTCCTAGGCCAGGTTTAGGGTGTTATAGCTGCCACATCATCAAAAAATTAATGTTGCTAGGCTCAGTTTATATAGTGGACAAAAAAAACCACAAGTACCAATCTGGGAGAAATGGACAAGTTTGGGTACTAATTTTATATTTAACCCATTTTATTATGCACATTTTATTATCTCAATCAATTTTATATTTATACTTACTATTTATAAAACCCTTTACTAAGTCAATGTCACCTAGACCTGATCATAGGCTGGACCACTCGCGTAGGTCCAATGGCTCGCCCAAAAAGTGAAAAGGTTTGGGTAACGATATAGGCCCGAAAAATAGGTTTGGACAAAAAATAAGACCCATTTTCTCAATGGGCCGAGCCTCGGGCATAAATTTTTTAGTTTAGGCTCGACTCAAATCACATGCTTATATATTTTTTATATTTTAAATTTGTTGGGAAACATTTGTTTTTATATAAAAAAATCTAAAAAAAATTATTACAATCGAGCCAGACTCATGTTTAGTATTTTTAATATAGGCTGGGCTTGAGTAAATTTTAAGCCCATTTTTTGAGTTGAGCTCGAGCCTGAAAAGCGGGTATAAAATTATGTATTGGCCTAGCCTGACCCATGATCAGGTCTAGTGTCACCCATCAATAAAGTCCCAACTCAAGTTACAAATTACCAAAAAATCATTTTATTTGCAAAATAAGTTATATGATTATGTGAGTGTTTTATTTTTAATATTTTTGTAGTAAAAATAAAAATTTATCCATACCTAAAAGAATTAAATTTTAATTAAATTACTTTAAAAAATTAAAATTTCAAAAAAAAAACACGTTGAGGAAATTGAAATATGTAAAGCCAAAATCAATAATAAAAATTGAAATTTTGACACATAAACAAAAAATTGAAAATGAAAATAAAAACATAAAGATTTTTAGTCATTTTGGTCCTTTTTCTTTTTCCCGAGGAGTTGTCGGGTTTACCTCCGGTTCGAGAGGTTGAGTTTGGTATCGAGCTTCTACAAGGTACATCTCCAATGTCTATTACTCCTTACCATATGACACCGAAGGAGCTTATGTAGTTAAAGGCTCAGCTTCAGGAACTCCTTGATTGAAGGTTCATTCGTCTTAGTGTGTCTCCGTAGGGAGCACCAATTTTATTTGTAAAGAAGAAAGATCGTACTATGAGGATGTGTATCGAATATCATCAGTTGAATAAGTTAACGGTAAAGAATATGTACCCACTTCTGAGGATCGATGATTTATTTGATCAGTTCCTTGGGGTTTCTGTGTTTTCCAAGATAGATTTCCGTTCTGGATACCATCAACTTAAGGTTAAGGAAATTGATGTTCATAAGACTGCTTTTAGGACTGGTTATGGGCACTACGAGTTCCTAGTCATGCCCTTTGGTTTGATAAATGCTCCAATTACATTCATGGATCTTATGGATCGGGTTTTTCAACTGTACTTGGATTAGTTCGTGATGGTTTTCATCGACAACATTCTGGTATACTTTAAGATCGAAGGTGATCATGATGAGCATCTGAGAGTAGTTTTTCAAATACTACAAGAGAAACAGCTCAATGCTAAGTTGAGCAAATGCGAATTCTGGTTGAGGGAGGTAACTTTTCTAAAATTTTTAATATTTTGATTTTTTTTTGTTGTATGTAACAAGTGTAGACTGAGGGTTATGATTTTTTTCGATGGGTTGAGGTAATAGTAACGAGACGAATTTAACTGTAGAAAAACAAGGATGCACAATCGATGAAATAATGCTTCAAAATAAGATGTTATTGACAGAGAATAGGAGATTAAGACTTGAGCATGATGAACTCAATATTGATGAAATGCAAAGAATCGATTAAAGGTAACTCGTTTGGAAGAGAAGATCACATTGTACAATGCTAATATGTCAAGGAACAACAAAGTAATAGTTGCTTATAAATCGTTGTTAATTGTATCATAGATGGTGTTTTTGGGTTATCTTACTTGCGGATGGTGAAATGTTGTCCATGTATTTGTTGCATTAGTTGTTAAGAATGAATGAATTTAATGGAAAATATTTTTATGATTTTGTAAAATGTTGTTGTAAAAGAATCAACAGATACCAATATATGAATTGAATGGGAAATCTTTTTATGTTTTTATGTTGTTGTTAAAGTATATACATATACCAAAATTGACATCAACAAAATAGAACCATCAAATAAATGATCCATGGAAAGACAAAATCAGGTTGACATCAACAAAGTAGAACCATCAAATTATCCAACAAAATAGAACCATCAAATTTTCGATTGTATGTTAACTAATTAAACTCAATTGGGACATATAAACAACAAAATAGAGTCCATAACTCTCTCGTTACAATTTGCTTCTCGAACCTCACTATTTAATTCTCTTTTCCTAATGGTAGGCAGTAACATGGTATCATCAATAACATCAAGTGTGTCTACCTCGTGTTTAACATATACATGTATGGACCCTATATTTCTAATATGGTTAATCATTGTTATGGATGATGATTTATCATAGCAAACACTCAGTCCCTTGCTAAAATCTAACCCATTTTCAGAGTATACAAAGTTCTTCACAGCTTTATACCCAGCTTCCACTACCATCTCACACAAAGTGTAATAACACAAGAAATATGTGTCAAAATCCCATTGCAGCACTTCCCCTCTAACATAGGTTGCACAAGGGTTTGTGACAAAAGTTTAACCCAAATGCATATGCACCACACATTTATCCCAAGACACGATAAAGCACTACATAGGCAAAATTAGTTAGATAATAAAATCAGGTACATAATATAAACAGTAATATACATAACATAAATAATATAAACAACAATATACATAACATACATAATGTAAATTGTAATATACATAACATACATAATATAAACAATAATAAACATAACATACATGATATAAACAGTAATATACATAACATACATAAACAATAATATACTACATAACATACATAAATAGTAATATACATAACATACATAATAGACATACTAATAATATCAATTGGCTGACCTTTCAGCCTTAATCAATTTCACCCTAAAAAAATATTCCCTTCAGAATGGAGCTCTCTACATACACATGAATGCAAAAAAAAAATACAAATTATTTATAATACTAATAAAATATCTAAACCACGAAAACCCTAAACACTATTAAAATTTGGTTTAACATTAACCCAACACTAAGAAACCATTACAAATTGTTAAACATTCTTTAAACTAGAAAATCGAGGGTCCCAATAAAAAAATTGTCACTTTTTTAGAATGATTCAAAATCTAAGAAGTGGAAAAAAAATTTCTATTTTTAAAAAAGACACAATAAAAAACATATTGAGAAACCAATAATTTTTAAAAAAAAAACTTATGCTTTTTAAATGGAAACAAAAAAAAACTCAAAAAGATTGAGTAAAATACCAGTAATTGATGATGAAAATAGGGTAATCTTGATTTAAATACCACTTCACTAATATGAAAGGCTAAGTAATCGCTGATGAAACAAGGCTTTTTTAGTGAGATGATGAAGAATTTTTCAATTGGCTAAGTAATTGCTTTTTCTCGAGGAGTTTCTGGATGTTTTTCTCGAGGGGTTGTCGGGTTTACCTCCGGTTCTAAAGGTCGATTTTGGTATCGAGCTTCTACAAGGTACATCTCCAATGTCTATTACTCCTTACCATATGACACCGAAGGAGTTTATGGAGTTAAAGGCTCAGCTTTAGGAACTCATTGATTGAGGGTTCATTCGTCTTAGTGTATCTCTGTGGAGGGCACCGGTTTTATTTGTAAAGAAGAAAGATCGTACTATGAGGATGTGTATCGATTATCATCAGTTGAATAAGTTAACGGTAAAGAATAATACCCACTTCCGAGGATCGATGATTTATTTGATCAGTTCTGTGGGGCCTTTCTGTTTTTAAGGATAGATCTCCGTTCTGGATACCATCAACTTAAGGTTAACTGATGTTCATAAGACTACTTTTAGAACTCGTTATGGGCACTACGAGTTCCTAGTCATGCCCTTTGGTTTAACGAATGCTCCAATTGTATTAATGGATCTTATGAACCAGGCTTTTCAACTGTACTTGGATTAGTTCGTTGTGGTTTTCATCGACAACATTTTGGTATACTCTGAGATTGAAGGTGATCATGATGAGCATCTTAGAGTAGCTCTTTAGATACTCCGAGAGAAACAACTCTATGCTAAGTTGAACAAATGCAAATTCTAGTTGAGGGAGGTAACTTTTCTTGGTCACGTGGTTTCTACTGATAGGATTCGAGTTAATCCTAAGAAATAGAGACTGTGCTTGAGTGGAAACAGCCTAGGAATGTTTCTGAGATCCGCAGTTTTTTGGGATAGTCGATTAACATTAGAGGCTTGTCGAGGGGTTCTCATTAATTGCAGCTCCTCTGATTAAGTTGTTGCGTAAAAACGCTCTATTTGTCTGGACTGATAAGTAGCGATCGAGCTTCGAGAAGCTCAAATCCATTTCGAGAAGCTCAAAATCTTAAATCTTTGTTTTATTGAACTCTGTCTTTAGTTAGCACTTGCTTCAGTGGTTCAGTGGCGTTTGGAGGTCATTAGTTCGAATATCTGCAAGGGTGTGGGGTGATTTTATTTTGTTAGTATTTGGTCAACTATTCAAATTGGTGGTGTTGGATTAGAAGTCAAATATTGGGTTGTTATCAGGTTGTGGGATTAGATTTGTTAAGGGAGTTTATTTTATTTTGAGAAAACTCCTTCTCAAGTTACTCTTTTTCAACCGCTCATTATATCATTTTTCTTTTCAAAATTCTTTTTGCTTTTTCACGTTTTGTTTTTTTCAATTTGGGGTTCTGTTTCTTTTTGTTTTTTCCCTTCTTTATTATTTCTTTTGTTTTCAAGTCTTTCTTCAATTCTTCTCATATTCGTTTTGTAATTGTTCTTGTTTTGAGTTCCATTCTTGCTACACGAAGTGGTTGGATAGGTGTTCATAATTTTTGGATTATTATTAGTGGTTTTGGAAGTAAGAGTTTTATTTTCTTTTTGGATTAATTATTTAATGTATTGATAGGAGAGGTTGTGTGGAACAACATATTACCGACAAATTAGACATTTTTTAGGACTATTAACATCGTTTGGGGTAAGTTATCAAACACCCGATGGGTTAACTTTTGACATTTTTAGTGTGTTTATTGGCGATTGTGAACTAGGGTGTTACTTGGATTTTACTAAATCGTTAATGGGATTAATCATTTTGATGGTTATTTTAATTTTTAGGAGTATATTGGGAGAAATCACATATAAAAAAACCCAGGTGTGTAACGAGAAACTCGAGAAATAGCAAACGACGAAAGCCAAAAGTGGGTGCTGCTGATGCCACACGGCCGTGTGGTAGGCCATGTACTAGACCGTGGGTGACACACAGGCATGTGTGAGGCTGTGTGGGTCACACGAGCTGGCCATTTGGGCCTTGTAGGTACACAGGTATGTGGGCCCACAATTCAAGATTTCTTTCGAGGGCCGTACACGTCGTCCCGATCGATTGCGGGCCTTTCGTAAGGACAGTTTGTGATTAAATATATTATAAAACATGAAATTTGGACATCTGTTAGTATAGTATATGCTATCGGTAAGAGTAACTAAGATGCCAAATAATAAATAAATGTGTAACTTTATGTTAAATATATGATTCGAATATGATATGTTGTGCATGTAAAACTATAGCATGTATAATTTCTGCTCTGAATAAGTATGATATATAGTATATTCGGTATCTGCATTTAGGTTGGGTTGTAAATAACATGTGAAGGAAGTAATTTTGTAAAAAGGCAGTAAATCGCCTAATGATCAAGCAGCTGAGCTGCAACTATTCTGTAAAGTGTTCTATTGACACTAATTGGTGTGTAGGGATGAATGAGTGTTTTATACCCATATAGTGTATTGAGATGATCGGAGATGGTGTATAACGGTTGGAGGTAGGAATATATGTCGAATCTGTTCTGTTTTGTTATAAACCTGTTTCTAATAAATCTGTCTAGTATGCATTTATATGCTTTAAGTTATTCGTTATACACTGAGTTTCAAAAACTCACTCTTTGTTTGACTTATATTTTCAGGTAATCCTTAGACTTAGGTGGGTCAGTGCAAGAGGGGAGCTCGGTTAATGTCTTAATCTATTTAAATTGATTTATTTAAGTTTTGGTATTTTGGTTTTGTAAAATTTTTTGGACTCTCTGGACCTTTTGGACTGTTTAGATTTTTTTTAACTTGTTCTCGTATTTTGCTTAATACTGCTCAAATGTTTTAGTTGACAAAATTTGCATTCCTACCAAAATAGAGGTTTTCAAACAATGAATTGTGTTTCTCCAATATCCCTTTTTAAGGAGTCTTCCATTGCGAAATGTATAAATTTTAGAAAATATAAACAAAACAACATTTTTATTAAATAGAACAATAAGAAATGATTTTGAATAAAACCGGGATTTTGAAAGTTTATGACGATTTTTCATTTACTCAAAAAACAAGTTTTCAATCATATTAAGTAACAACTCCAAATTTGGCCATAACGTCTAGGCCAGATTTGGGGTGTTACATATACATTCTTCTTAGACTTTTAATTCAACACTTTATAATTTAATTCAACCCAATGCATGTTTATTTTTTCAAAATAAATATTATTAAATTAATTAAATTTCCAATTAAATAATTTTTTAACCCGATTCTAATTTTGTTAAAGTCATGGCAACTTTATCGTAAAAGAATCTATAAGAAGATATATTTAATTTATACATTCAACGAATTCATAATAACAGACCATTTTCATACTTAGTGAGAAACCACATTCATTTATGAATTAATCCATTTTTTAATTTTATCAATTCTATTCATTGACCCTAAATGCAAATTATTTATGATTCCAACGAGTTAACAAAATAGTTAATTGAACATATGTGATTAGAGCTCAAATAATCGACATTGATAAGTTCTCATGCTATTGTAAAAAAAACTAGTTTACTTAAATCAAATCTTACACAAAAGATATGGTTGAATTATAGTTTATTATTTAAATTTTTGGTGTTATTTGAATAAATCAAATTTAATTTAAAAAACTTAAACTAATTAAATTAAAATTTTATTCAATTCTTTTCAAGAAGGTTCGGATTTTGCTCCTCTAATTCTTAGTTATAAGTTAATAGTGTTAGAGCTAGGGTTATATAATGAAACAAACTTAATCCAACGAATTTCTATTCATTAAACTAGTTTATGTTTGGTTTGATATGTTTACAACTTCAAAATGTGTTTATGCCCATTTATTTAAAATAATCTATATTCATGTCGTTTAAGTTAAATAAATATATTCATAAACATATAATTGAATATTTTCACAAACTATATTTATAAATAATCAACAAACAAACAAATATATATCTTATTTTTTAAATATAAGATAATCAAATATAAATATTAATCATTATTATAGTAATCTTATAATAATTGAAAAATAAGAGTTTTCAATGTATAAAAATTGTACATAAATAAACTAAAAATATTATATTTATATTCGATTAGTGTAATAAATAAATAAATAAATATAGAAGAACAAAAATAATTTTATGGTAGAATTATTCATGAATTGTTGTTATTTATAGCAATATGCAAAGCATTACTTTCAAAAGGGTTATGATAGCTGGGGCAAAAGATACAAGATAATGGGTGAATGCCAGGGTCCCTCCCAACAGCGCACACCTCCCTATATTTCCAATAAAAGATTCTATTTTGTACCAGCCCCAAACTCCCAAAAACCAAACCCCTTCAAAATAATATTTTATTATTCATTATACCAACATTGCCATCAACTCAAACCACAGAACATGCCTGCACAAAGGGTCAAAATAGTCCTTATATGGTACTCCAAAATTCTTTTATATGGAATTGAGCTGCCATAAAAGAGGTGGTAGTTAAGGCAACTGGGCAAAGCGCAATGGACCCCCTCCAAACAATGCCCCAAAAAACAGTTGGCAACAGCTGTATGGCACCCAAAGTTTAACTTAAACCTACCCTGTCCCAACAAACGACTGACCAAACTTAAAAAAAAAAAAAATCAAAATAAAGTAAACTAACTGCCCAGCATGAGATATATATAAATGGGACTTTATGGCACCCCACCCATTACTGCTTGTCTCAATTTCATACTCCTCACTTTTTGCAACAAAATTCACGGAGAGACTACACCAACAAATGGAGGCATTGAGGATGAGACTATTTTTGGCCATGATGGTGGTGTTGATGGCCATGTCGGCGGTCCAATATGTTGCGGCAGCTGATGCACCGGCCCCTACTCCTACCTCAGATGCCACCGCATTCGTGCCGACGGCGTTTGCTTCCCTTGTCGCTCTTGCGTTTGGTCTCCTCTTTTAAAATGGGTGAATTGTATTAGTTGTTGATATTTCAATATTGGGGTTTGTGTAGAGTTCTTTTGTCTTCTTTTATTCTTTCTCTCTAAAGGCCATACAACTTTGATTATGAAGATGGAAAAGAGATAGAGAAAAGGTGGAGGAATTTTTCTGTTGTTGTTGGGATTTTACTTATGACAAATGGTGGATATTTTCATTGTTTCGATTCTAATGTATATCTGATTGTTGTTGAGCTAATGAAGTTGTTGTTACTTTGTTCCATTAAGAAGAGTAGGATAATTTGATTTTGTTATCCATTCTCTTGCAAGTGGCCATAAATCTTCCAACTAAACTATCACTCTTCCACATGCACATGGTTTGCTTCAGTTTACCTTCCAAGTTGAGAAAACCAAAATTAATAAACAGATAGATATGGGGCATAATCCATATAGCAGAATTGCTACAATCCCGATTGTAAAGTTTCACTTTTATGTCCACACTTAATTTCCGGGAAAACTATAAAATTAATTATTTATATATCATTTACTAAATCAATTTGTTAAATTTAAATTACTAAACCATTAACAGTATATATAATAGCAAATTAACGACGCCGTTAATAATGTTTTTTTTTTCTCTTTCCTTTTTACAGTCTCCATTTTACTTATTTTCTCAAATGCTTCTTCAACATAAAATATATTAAGGTAAATTATTCATTAATTACTCAATTATGAGTACTTTTTTGTTTTGATCAATTACTTAAAAAATTACAATTTGATCACTAATGTATTTAATTTTTAAAATATTTTTTTCTAATTTTTAATAAAATTTAAATATTTTTTTATTTTTTATTAAAATTTAACCATTTTTATAATTTTTATTGATTTTTATTTTTTATAATTTTCTTGCCACACGTCACTCCATGGTTGTGACACGGGGTGACTTTAATTGAAAAAATTAGGGGCAGTTAACTTTAACGATCAACTGTTAAAGTTAACAATCTAAAGGTCTTTTTGATGCATTTTGACATTCAAGTACCCAATTGATTGCAAAAAAGGGTTCAATTGTTATTTTTGAAAAAGTTTGAGGGTATGTTTTTATGCATTTTGAAAGTTTAAGCACCCAATTGAGTGCAAAAAAAGCAAGGGCTTAATTGCTTTTTTTGAAAAAGTTTGAGGACCTTTTTTATGCCTTTTGAAAGTTCAAGTACTTAATCGAGTGCAAAAAAATGCTTTGAAGGCTTTTTACACCCTTAAACCTTACTATTTCTTACTTTGTAAAAATAAGAGTTAATGTACTATTTGCCCCCAAAGTTGCACTGAATTATCACATTGGTACATAGAGAACTTCTTATATCAATTTAAGTACCTGAAGTTTTTAGTTTTTATATCAGTTTAGTACCTGAAGTTTCCAAATTTTTTTTATCAATTTACCTCAACCGTTAACAGCGTAAAAAAGAAAGATGATTAGGGAAAATATAAATTACCGACCTTATACATGTTTATGGATAGTTTTGAAACATGGTAGTCATATGCAGAGGTTATACTATGAACATCAAAGGTCATGTGGTGAGTTGCGTCGATATCAATTATCTAAGGTGCTCAAGAATTTTAAAAGTGAGCAGCAAAATTGGATATTGTTTGCATGTGATTATGAGAAACCTAACAATAAATGTGTGAAGGTTGATCACATAGTTGGTAGTATATTGTGCATAGGGAAAGTTGTTGTATATTATTACGTCGTGGATGCCAAGGTTGATTGCATTTGTTAGGATTCTTATTGGAGTTTTGTCGACAGTTGTTGGTGTTATTGCTAGAGCGTGATGAAATGAAGGATGAGTTTTGGGAAATATTTGCAGTAATGGTTATTGCTAAGAATTTTTTTTTTGTCTTTATGTGGTAAATTTGTAACACCCGTCGCCCGACCCAATCGTCGGATTCGAGCTATAAGATGTTACGATTGATGCTGGAGCAACTTTGGACAATTTTACAACATCCGACCAATCACATATGCAAAAAAAACATCATTCACATTCTAAATATATATTACGATCATTTCCAGGTTCCACATAGCTTATGAAAGCTCTTTTGCAAAACCGTACACGAATTAAGACCAAATTATAAAGTTTTAAAAATTCAGGATCGATGTAGTGACCTCAAAATCTCCAAGTCGTGACGTTGCCAACTTAGTATGTCACGTCACGACTTCATGTATAATGACGTCGCGACATCACTTACTATCGGCCAACGTTGTGACATGAGATATTGGTCGTCGAGACGTTTGGCCAAAAATACCATTTGGTGCTTATTTACATGCTTAGACCAAAACCTACCGATATACATATTCACCTAACATTTTCAACTGTACCAAAACATGCATAATCAAACTAAAACAAATCCATAAAACTTTAAGAATTTAATCTTTCAAATGACATAACATTTGTATTTTAAACTTATACCTATTTAAACCACTTTCAACTCAACTTACCATTTTCTTCTATATGCAAATCCTATTATATATACATTTCATGCATGGAATTAACATCTTTAGCTCAAAAACATTAACCAAAGTCAATCCATATGTCACTTAGTACAAACACCTAGCTTCTCATACAATTCAACATTTACCACAAGCTCAAGCATACCATTCTAACAAGAAAATGACTAGTTCCATACACTTTATGCCTATTTACATGCCACAACTTTGATAATCAAAACAAATACATTACTACCAAATTAGTGATAGTGTAAGCTTCACAATGATTCAACTTGACGAGTTCTGCAAGGTAATTATCTACAAGGGAAGGAAACAACTTGAATAAGCATTAAGAAATACTTAGTAAGTTCAAATAGAAAATACTATGCTTACCTTATTTTTACCCAAGCATTTAAATCTACTTTCTTTTAGCATAACTTTGGTTAGAACATGGCACCCAAAACATCAACAAGATGAGTATTAATTTATAACTAAGATCATTAAGTACTACAAGTAACTTAACATACCGATTCATGTTACTTTCATATAACTTATCGCAATGGTACATTCAATCAACAATCATAAGATATTAACAAGTATATTGATTCGAATTGATCACCTTTACTATTAACAATCATAAAGATATATCATTTTCAATTTTAATATCAACTTCATTTCATCACATTTCCAATTTCTAATTTCATTTATATCGTTTCACTCGATGAATCCTAGTAAGCAGACTCTGATACACAAGTAACTACACCACACTAGTTGCTCATTCGAGCCGAGTATATATATATCAAGTCACCCGTCCAGGCTAAACCTATATCACGACACATTAGGTTACTTGTCTGAGCTAAACTTGTGTCATATAATACCCGAGAATTTGCAATAAATGCTAGATCACGTTAACATCTGTAATAAATCTCGTACAAGTGCGCACAATACTCTATTGGCTTGTCAATTTTATTCTAACCTTTACTAAGTTTACACGGGCACCAATTTTTACATATTCCAATATAATTCCTGTAATAAAATCAAAATTTTGCATTTGAATCCTGTAATGATATGTATTAATCAATTATCATATAATAATTCTATTCAAACCATTTCTAGCTTTTCATACCAATTTGCAAATAATTAAATCATATACATACATACATACATACATACATACATACATACACACATACATACACAGACACACACACGCAGACACACACATGCATACACACACACGCACACACACACACGCACACACACACACGCACACACACACACACACACACATGCATACATACATACATACATACATACATACATACATACATACATACAGACAGACACACATACATACACACATACATACACACATACACACATACACACATACATACATACATGCATACATGCATACATGCATGCATACATGCATACATGCATACATGCATACATGCATACATGCATATATACATACATACATACATACATACATACATACTTACATACATACATACATACATACATACATACATACATACATACATACATATAACTAGGAAATCAAACACGAAATCACACAAACACATAAATTAGTAAATTAATAAATTCTATATGAACTTACTTGTTCAAAATGTGAAAAGAGTGGAGACTTTGGGGACTAGTTTGCAACTTTAGCTTTCCTCCTATTAGCTCCACTTGGATCCAAATCTTGATTTATACAATTATTAATCCAACCAATCAATACCAAATATTTTCATATTATGCCATGATATGAATGAACCTATATGAACTAATTTTTTGATATTCCTAAGATTTTACATTTATTCAATTTATTCCTTGAACTGGAATAGTCATAACATTCGATTTCTAGCTTTAGATTAAAATTTGATTTCACATATATTCATTAGGACCCCCTACTTCCTATTCTTATCGAAATTTTATAATAGTTTTGAATTTTATTCAATTTGATCCCTCATGTACGTAACTAACCATTAAGCTTTACAATTTAGTCCTTTCCTTAAACTAAGCTTAATTTCTAACAATTTCACACCAATTTCATCTAATTCTCAACAATGACAACTTCCTAAAACTTTAAAATTTTCATAAATTGGTACGTGAGCTAGCTAAACCAAGCTCTTATTACTTCAAATTTATAAAAAAAAATAAGAAATGGCTTAAATTGCATACCTAATTGTTGGTCGAATGTAATAACATGAAAATGGCTTACCCTCTTAGGTTTTCTTTTTCTTTTTAAACTGTAAAAAATCAAAATGAAGGAGATAATACTATTCTCTCCACTAACTTTTATTTTTATACTTGGATTAACTTGTTAATTAACCTTAATTAACTATGTTTTAATCAAATAAACCTTTAATTGCTTAAGGTAACCCATACACATCATTTTCATCCACTAGCGCAGATTAAATATGGTTTATTAACCATTTTGGCCCTTTAGATAATTGCAATTTAAGTCCCTAAGCCTTTGGTCAATTAAAAACCTATAGCGATTAGACTTTTACAATTTAGTCTTATACCTAAATTAACTATTTAATTGACAAATTTGATGGGCCAAACATCAATACACTTTTATGTTAACCCCATAAATATTCATATGTAATATTTATGGACTTGATTTATGGAAATGGGGTTCTGAAACTGCATTATTTAGTACCACTAAAAATTGAGCTATTATAAAAAAGATTTCATGGTTGAGGTGCTTGTTGTAAAGCTCTTCATACCTGATGTATGTGTAACAAGATTGAATGACTATAGAGATGTGTTTGTATTTGTGACCAAGACCTTGTAGGATTTGAACAATGATGCAAAATTGGTGATGGGTTCATCAGTAGTGACAAGCTTATCAACAATAAAGTGGATTTCACAAAGGTAATAATGATTGATAGAGCGAGCATCTTTGATGATGTGTGTTAGTATGTTTTGAAGGCTAGTTTGAGATATTTTAGCAAAGGTTGTATCATTGATTGCCATGCTTTATGATTAGTAGATGCGATTGTTATGGTATATGGAAAGGTAGGATCAACAGAAGCTAAAATAACATTTTGAATCAGTTTATTTTAGCAAAATTAGGTTTAGTAGTTTGAGTTTGGGGTGGTTTGATTTTCATTGGTGAGTGTCTTTGGTGAGACAATTACAATTCCATTAGGATTGCCAAACAACTTATGGCCATGTATCAACATCTCTATTTGGGCTTTCCGTATGGTGAAGGTATGGTAGCCAGTGAGTTTTATTGGTCATTGGGTAGTGGGATTGAATAGAACAATGGTGGTTGTGAGTGTTGAATTATCTGCATTAGAAATGGAATAAGGGAAATCTAGATATTTTGTTTGTGAAAACTTTTTAAATTTTGATTATCATGTAGAAATAATGTTGGAAGGTAAAATGACGATCTCTAGTAACAATTGCAGAAGGATCCAACAAAGTTATATTACCATACGTTTAAATTTTAAAATGAAAAAGAAAATTTATTAAACAATCAAAGTTATATACACTATAATAATATGAAGTTATAATTTAGTAAATAATCTAATGTGTCATAGTTTATATGCATAATTGGAAAAAAAAGCCCTCAACCTTTGGAGGCTTTTGAATATATGCACCTAACCTTTTTATTTTTTAAAATCGACACTCAAAATAACAGATTTTTTAGACATCAACCTAGTTGAAACAGTAACCGTCAACTGACCGTTAGTCAACAGCCGGTCAAAAAAATTGGTCTATGTGACATTCCAGTTGATTGACGTTGTGGCAAACATTAAAATAATAATGCCGACGTGGCAAAAAAACAAATTTAATAAAAATAAAACAAAAAACCCTAAATCCCCAAATCATCTCAGACCCTTAAATTCGAAACTTGTTTTCCAAATTTTAAAATCCCCAAATCGTGAAATTCCCCAAATTCATAACATCTAAAATCTTCGTTGAATCTTTAAAATCTTTAAATCCCTAAATATTGAAATTCTTAAATCGTTAGCGTTCCAAAATATTTTTATAATCCCTAAAAATTGTACTAATCAAATCATTGAATCCCTAAAATTTTAATAGCGAAAAAGCTTCAACAATCATGAGCAGTTTTTGTAATCCAAAAAAGAAAGATAGGTGCTTTCTTATTTGGTTTGTTGGGAAAATAAATTCCATTTTTGGTTTGATTTGTTGGTTATTTGTGATTTATCATTGCAATTTCAGTGCCACAATGTAAGGTTTGTTTTGTCGATTTGTGATGCGACAGTGGTCCTGATTTTGTTGATAAAGTTGTTGTTAAAATTGTAGATGGTTATTTATGATTTATTATTGTAATTTCAGTGCCACAATGTAGGGTTTGTTTTGTCGTTTTATGATGTGACAGTGGTCCCGATGTTATTGATTTCTGTTACCCAAGAAAAAAGATGTTAAAATTGTAAACATGTTTTACTGCTTTGTATTGTATTCAAAGAAGTGGTCCCGATGTAGGTAGTGAGTTTTGTTTTTTTTTCTTTAATGTGTTTTGCTGAGAAAATTGTTTGTTTATGCTTTGAAGATGTCATCAGATGAGGAATATTATATTATTTTGCACGTGGGTGGGCACTTTGTAAAGGACCCATATGTTAGATATGCAGGTGAAGAAGTGATTAGGCTTAAAGAGGACCTAGACACAATATCTTATTTTGAATTATGTAAACTAGTGAAAATTGGGTTAGGGTTTAACACTGTCATGTTAATATATTTTCATGAGCTTGGTACAATAAGGTTACAAAATAATCTAAGGGTGATTGGTGACGACATTTCGACCATAGCTATGTTAGACTTTTGGGTCAAGTTTAAGGAGATGGATTTATATGTTGAAGATGAGGTTGATAACCTTATAATTATAGACAAAATTTATCTATTGACTGTTGGGGAGGGTGATGATTAAGGTGTAGAATCTGATGGTGAAGGTGATATGGAAAGGCTAGAATCTGGTGGGGAGGGTGAGGGAGATGTAAGAGGGGTACCAGCTGATTGGGAGGGTGTCTCTGCTACTAGTATTGAGGTAGATAAGTATGTTGGTATGGAAAGTGATGGACAAATTAGTTTAGGGTCCACTGTTGGAGAGGATAATGATAGTGAAGTTACTGTTGATGAATATGCTAGTGATTTTGCAACATCAAATGGAGTGGATAATATTGCTATTGCAGTTAGTAGAGAAGTGGAGGATGGGAATGAGACTGAGGTATGAGACTCAGACGAACATGGAAGCTTGGTTGGGTCTGATGAAGATGAAGAACATAAAGATAGTGAGAGAAATGAGCAAGTTTCCCTTATACAATGTTAAGTTAAAATTTAGTTTGAGAATGTTGTTTAAGGATAGCAAAACAGTTTAAGAGCGTAATTCGAAAGTACTCCAAAGAATGTAGACGACAACTGAAGTTTATTAAGAATAAACCAGAAAAGGGTTATTGTGAGGTGCATTGCTTCCCCTAACTATCCATGGAGAATTAGGGCTAGCTACAGTCCTGTTGCGAAATGCTTGCAAGTAAAGATGTTTCAGGATGAGCACCATTGTTTGGTTAGTTTTAAGAACAAAATGGTGACTGCTACTATGATTGCCCAACATTTTGAAGCAATTATCAAGGACCACCCTAAAATGAAGCTAAGTGAAATTCAAAGAAGATGTGCTTCTAAGATACATGTAAATGTGACCATTGATTGTTGTTATAAGGAGAAGAAAATAGTGAAGGGGAAAATGGTTGGGAATCATAAGGAGGAATTTGGCTTGCTATAGGATTATGCTCATGAGTTAGGGCCAAAGACGCCAGAAAGCTCAATAAAAATGGTCGTTCAAAGGGTGACAGCAGACTCCCTCATTTTAAGAGGTATTATGTGTGTTTTGATGCACTAAGGAGAGGCTGGAAAGTGGGGTGTAGGCTACTCATTGGGCTAGATGGTTGCTTCTTGAAAGGCCCACTTAAGAGTGAATTTCTCGCAACTATTGGAAAGGATGCAAACAACCAAATGTTCCCTATTGCATAGGTTGTGGTTGAAGTGGAGGGCACTGATTCATGGACTTGGTTTCTCAGTCTCTTATCAACTAATTTGGGCTTGGAAGATAGGCATGGGTACGCAATTATCAATGACCAACAAAAGGTTAGTAAATATGCAAATTTAAGCTTGGTATTGTTTTTTAATCCGTTGCTTGTATTTAACTAAAATCTTCTAACAATCTATCTTGTTCATTATTTTGAATTAGGACCTTGAGATTGCAATTTCTGACATACTACCAATGGTGGAGCATAGGAATTATGTGAAGCATGTGTTTGCAAATTGGTCAGGGAGGAAGTTAGGGAAATCTTATGAGTGTGATTTCTAGCAAATTGTGAAGTGCACGACTGAGAGGGAGTTGGAGGATCTATGTTCAGCACTGGAGAAAAAAGATAAAGATGCTTACGATAACTTGATGAAAAAGTCTCTAAAGATGTGGACTAGGGCATTTTTTGGGACTAATTATAAATTAGATATAGTTGGCAACAATTTGTGTGAAGTATTCAATTCAAGCATTGTTGAAGCTAAATTCAAAAGCATTATCTGAATGCTTGAGGATATTAAGACCAAGATGATGACTAGGATAGTACAAAAAAGGAAGTTATGTAATGGATTGAAGCAAAATTACGGTCCATTGGTGAAAGCTAAGTTTGATGCTTAAAAGAAGGATAGTGTAGAGTGGCAACTGATATGGAATTGTAAACATGGATGTGTGTTGAGGAAAGGAAGTTATCAATATACATTGGACCTAAGTCAAAGGATATGTAGTTGTAGATGTTGGCAAATTAGTGGGATTCCATGTTCCCATGCATGTGTTGCAATGTATCACTTAAGGCTTCAACCAGATGAATATCTGTATGAATATTATCATATTGATACCTACAAGAAAGCTTACTCTTTTCCAATGCAGCCCATTAGTAGGCCACATGATTGGGAAAAAATTGGTATTGAGCTAGTGCTACCTTTTATTGAAAAAGAAGATAACTGAGAGTCCCACAAAGAATAGGAGGATGGCCAAAGATGAACCAAAAAAATTGAAGCCTGGTCACTTGAGTAGGAAAGGTCTACTCATGAAATGTACTCAATGTGGCCAATATGGCCATAACACGCAGTTTTGCACAAATTCGAAGCAGGTACAGTGTTGTTTTTCAGTTATATATATTGAGTATTTTTTTTTTATTTTGTCTAACCAATGATTATGGTCCATTTTTTGCAGCAAGATACACAACCACCCAAACAAAAAGGGAAATATTTCATTAAAAAGTCGACTACCTTAGATAAATCTAATGGGAAACGAATATTTTATGTGAGTTTCTTCTTTTTACTATTGATCAAACATTGTATATAGTGTTAATATTAATATAAAATACTCTTGTAGTCTGGTAGAACCACAAGAAGCATGACGATAGCTTCATGCCAAGATGGTAGTGAACAAACTTCTACAACACCCAAGTCGCGAAATAACAAGTGAAAGGCTCATTTTGACCATCTAGGGACACAAGAATCAGTCACAAGAAACATGAATAAGTCATCATTATTTTGTTTTGAATGGCTTCTACTGTTTATCTTGTGATTCACAATAATAACTTGCTTTTGAACTTGTGCAATCTTACATGGAAAAAATGCAGCTTCATTATATATATATGTTGTGCTTTCTCTGGAACTAGGGATGCTATCGTTTTCTTTATGTTGTATGTCAAATCATGCCATAATTTACTTCATGATTGTGGATATAACCTTCTACAAATAGGTCCATAACAACACAAGTCTCTTATTGCAACAGTTTTCTATCTGTGAAGTTCTTTTATCAAGCAAATCATTTTATCCAGGGTGCCATAATTACATTTATCTATTTGTATATGTTTTTTTTTGTTTTGTAGGACCATCTCATTACAGCTCGTGATCTAAAAAGGACAGTGTAAGATAGTTTGCCTACAACATTTTGAGCCTACAACATTTTGGTTTTGGAACAGAAGATGATAGTCACATTTTGAGCCTACAACATTCTGGTTTTGAAATACATCATTGTTGAATGTTATTTTGTTGTAATGAAAACCAATATGTTGGTTTTTTTTTTGCTTCATGTATAGCTCACTCACATTCTGGTTTTTGGCTGGTATAGCGTGGATAGTGTATAAGGTGAATGGTGTAGAGACTAATCATATGCTTTTGTAAAGTACATTTATCCAAATTACAATGGGGAAATCATATGCTTAAATGATCAAATTTTTCCTTTCAGTTTATGTTTATTGTCACTGCATTATTTACTAAGCTAAATTAAATTAGGCATAAACAACAAATATTAGTCATTACTTCCAAGCAGACTGTTAAATTACATAAAAAACAACCAATATTGGTCAATCAACATTTGCAACTGCTAGCATATGCCTCTTACCACTACTGCCAGAAAAGAAACCTATGGTGATGCATACAATACATAACATAGAGCAAGAAAATAATATCTTATACATTGACTTCTCTTTCTTGATAACTTTAATTTTTTGCTTCATGGTCAACATTTTCTTATTTAATGCTACTTCTTCAACACCAAAAATTGATCTACCTCCTTCAACCTCAATGTCAACAGTACTACTACAACCATTATGGTTACCATCAAATGCAACCAAATCCATAATATTCTTTCTAAGTGCTAAATTATCCTTCAAAAGATTTCGTTCACTATCACACAATTGACGCAATAAATCAGTCGCACGGTCACACATTTTCCCATCGTACCACTTGAAGAAATCGAAACCTCCATCCTACAAACAAACCTCAATTCAGCCAAATTGAAATAATCCAAAATGAAAACAAAACAAATAGTGAGATTTATGAAATCATCAAAGTTGAGCTAAAGCTCAATTTGCAAATAAAAAACTTCACTTACCCAAAAATCTGAACAACCATAAAATCTCTTCCCCAGATTTAAATCACTCCATGAAGTGTCTCTTAGAGCTAACATATTGCAGCGACATTTTACTGCTAGTCCATCGTAGACATACTCTTTCCGTGATGAAGTAACAATATTTAAGTATGATGATTTTTTCTTCGAACCATGCATTACTCGACCTCTAGACTGACTATTCGAACTATGTGAATCCATGATTTCAGACGACAAGGAAGAAAAATAAAATTTTCTGGAAAGATTAGGGATTTCACGATTTGGTTCTAAGGGATTAAGGATGTAGAAAAATCCCTAAATCAATGATTCAAAAAAGGAGATTGCTGAATATTTTAGGGATTCAATAAAGATTTTGGATGTTATAGATTTAAGGAATTTCACAATTTTGGGGATTTTAAAATTTGGGAAAAAAGTTTTGAATTTAGGGGTTTGAGATGTTTTGGGGATTTAGGGTTCTTTTATTTTATGTTTATTAATTTTTTTGAATTTTGTTGACATGTTAGCATTATTATTTTAAGGTCTACGACATCATCTGTCAACTAGAACGCCACATAGACCAATTTTTTTGACTGACTATCAGCTAACGGTTACCTTTTCAACTGGGTTGATGTCTGAAAAATCCGTCACGTTGAGGGTTGATTTCAGAAAATAAAAAGGTTAGGGGCATATATCCAAAAGCCCCCAAAGGTTGAGGGATTTTTTTTGCAATTATGCCTAGTTTATACACCGTCATTTGACACTAACATGTGTATATATTTCGATTCTAAAAGATTTAATATTTAATGATTTTTTTTATTAGTCATTGGTTTTTTTTGAAAATTCTATCAACCGATGGATTAAATAAAAGAAGATTTTAGTTTACAAAGATATGCCTTGTTAGCACCATTACAAGCATTCCAACACTAGTGGCTAAAACGGGAGATGCCTAAGGTCACACAAAATGTAGAAGAGCATTTATTACTAAATATATGCATATGAAAACCACTCGGTGAACCTAAACCTAAAGCAGAAAAAGAGAAATAGAAAAAAAAACAATTGATAGAAAAATAGAAACTTTACAAAACCTAAGAATCTTTCTATCTTCTCTTAGAAAAAAAAAGCCCCAACTTGCATCAAAGAGAGTCTCCTGATGGACTGGTTCTCCTCTAAAATTTCTACATTTGAAGTTTCTTGCTTTTTCCAGTCCATTACACCACTAACTTCTTCGAAGACTATCCTTTACTATCCTCCAGACTTAGAGAAAAAATCCCATTTCATTTATACCCTTTGGGAGCCCTTTCTATCTTTTTTAACGAAGTGTTCCACTTTTGATAGGATTTCTTCCACCCAGTACATTGAAGTTTCAAACCCATGTCCTCGTGTTGCCAGCGCATGCACCACCTCATTCGCCGTCCCGGACACATGCCTAAAAGATAAGTATCTAAACCTGCGTGATCTATTGTTAATTTCTTTGGGAATGTTTCCTATTATTGATCTATCATTCTCTGTAAATTTTATCCTTTTTATCATTGTTAGAGCGTCCCCTTTTACACTCATCTTTCTAAAGCCCATTTCTTCTGTGAAATTGACTACCTATTGGCACGCCTATGCTTCTGCAGTGGTTGGATTTCAAACATTCTCCCATGGGTAAGTGCAAAATCCCATTACAAACCCATCTTTATTTCAGATTATAACCCCGAATATGGCTTTGCTCAAACGTTGTTGATAAGATGTATCAAAATTAACTTTAACTATCTCCCCCTCGGGTGTTTCCAAAACTTCCTTCGCTGTTCTTTGCTTAATCTCAGTAATATCTTCCAATTTTTTTAGTTTTGATATGTATACTTTGATAAATCGTGTAACAACACGTTTTCAGTTGTGTCAGAAATAGTAGTTTCAGGACCACAAATCTAACGAGAGAGTATACTATTAATGAAATAGTAGTTAATATTTATGAGTCAAGTATACTATTAATAAAATTTTGATTTAATAATTTTTGTTGGTTGGTCATATAGTCAAGTTCAAGTGGTTAATCCTTGAAGTCAAGTGGTTTTAGAAAAAGAGGTACCATGATCTCGTGTCTATAAACCGAGCCCATAAATATTTTGTTAAATATTTGCTACTAGGGCCATATTAAAATTTGGTTAAGAACTTTTAATGTTTGAATAGTTAATTAATTAAAAAGGACTAAATTGTAAAGGATGCAAAAGTGAGTTTCTATTAGTTAAATGAGTTAGATGGTTAATGAAGATAAAGTTATAGGCTTAGATGGTAATTAAACTATATAAATGTGTAGTGGACATTTATGGACAAAGAATTGGTTTTTATTCATTAAATTATTAAGGTTAAAAAGGTAATTTAATAATTAATAACATAAAAAAATAAGGAATTAGCTATCATCATCTTTATTTTTTCCTTTTGTTTGTCGAAACCACCATTGTTAAGTGAAGAAACATTCAACCAAGCTTGTCTTTGGTGCATGGTATGTTTTTTATCCCATTTTTTTATGATTTTTATGTTTTTTGTGATCATTTTAGCTTAATCTAGCTAACCCAATGGTCAATTTGTAAAATGTTAAAAGTCTAGGGACTTTCCATGAATGAGTTTGAGGTGTTTTTTATTTCAATTGATAGATTATTAAAGTTGGTAGTTAAATTTAAGTATTTTGTTAAATGATTTTTGATAATTTTAATGTTTAGGGATTAAATTATTGAAATGGTAAAATTTAATATAAATTGTGTGGAATGAGGAAAAATATGGGTTGTTATAAGACTAAGGGAAAATCGACTAGCATGAATTTTAATTAAAAGTGGCTAATTTGCAAGTTTCGAATTTATGGACTAAACTGTAGAAAAGATAAAATATTAGGGGTAAATTTGTACATTAATAATGAAAGGGTTTAATTGCATAAAACTACTTGTTAGAATATTGAAAATTTCTTAATTGGGTTGCATAAAGCTAAAGTTTTGGACTAGTTGTCCACTCCATTTTAGTAACTGTTTCAATCGAGGTAAGTTCGTATAATGGTAAAATAGTTAATTTCTAATTTAAATGAATGATTAGTTAATGTTATACTTTGTTTAATTATTATTAAATTTACCCATGTTAATTAGTGATTTGGGTTGATTTGTAATGTTTATACAATTGATGGATATTTGTGAAAAACGTGAGTTGTATAGATGTACATAGTTGAAATGATAGAAATGGAAGAAGTTAAAGGACTGATATATAAAAGTGTCTCGTTTGAACCTTAAGAATTCTTAAGATACAAATGACATGTCATTAGGGACTATACGATTTTGGGTGTTGGTCCTGGATGTCTTACCGATGGCTGAGGTCCTGCATTTGTTGGGGATTCTCCATAGCTCTTATGAGTAGCATCGTGTAGCTAACATCCCGACCCACAGCTAGTGTGAGCAAGCTCATTTCATAACTCGTGTGAGCATTATAGAGACGATTATAGTTACATGTAAAGGCATAGTTTGTGTGAGCATTTCCTGAGTATCTTATGTTATTCTATTTGGTTCAACGGGTAATTAAAGTTTAAAACAAAAAGGTGTATTTATGGAATGAGCTATGTCATTGAGAATATGGAATGGAAATGTAATATATGTAATTGAATGGAAATTAAGGCATAAAATGGAAATGTGTATATATGCATTGGTACATGTTAATGAACATGTGAAAAGGAAAAGTATGGATTGAAAAGGGAACTAATTGAACATGTGATGAATAGTTTTATATTGAAATTCATTTCATGAATGTACCATGTTTCATAGGTTGATATATTTTTAAGTATATCTACTAACCATGTGGAATGTTGTGAATAGGAAAGAACAGTATCCATATGATTTGATCAATGATTGAATGGTTTAATCATTTCATGTTCGGCAAGTTTAAGTTCCTTTTATACGAGCTTACTCAGCATTAGTTACTTATGTAGTTATTTTTCTCTATTTTGTAGATCATCAAAAAACTCAATCGGTTCGAATCACTTCGGAGCACAATCACTCTATTGAATCATCATTTTGGTAGACTTTGGTTATTATGTTGATGGTTATAAATGGCATGTAATAGGTGTATTATGTTATTTGGCCAATATGATATGATTTGAGAGTTCTTGTTCATATGTTTTGATTTTGGCTTATTAATGTATATGAAAATATGTGATTTTGTTATTTGTGAATGTCTATTGAAGTAGGTGACTTTTGATAGCATTGAGATGTGAAAAAGTGGTCAAATAGTATGTGAGATGCATGTTTAATATTAGTCTTCTAGTAATAGTTTAAATTGTTTTTTATGTTTATTTGTGGTACCAATGAGGGTATATTGGATAGGCATTTAGATTGAATGATATATGCGTTTTGCCACGTTTAGAACTTAAATGTAATCTTGGTTCCTTTGATGTCTTGAGATTATGATAAGTTTACTATGATCAAGAGTTTAGTTGGTGTTGTAGTATAAATGATGATGTAAATAGGTGAAGTTGCTCTTGTGCATATTCCATCTTATATTAGGTAAGTCATGGTTGAATGGTATGCTATTAAAAAGGTTGTTGGTATGTTTGATCTAAGTTTATTGAAATGAACTTGTAATGTTGAATGAGATTATATTTAGTTTGTGATTGTGGTACCTTTTGTTGGTATATTGGTTAGTCTTATAGGTTGATGGAATTGGTATGTTTTAAGCATGTTTAAAATGTGTTTTGGTTCTATGAATGTTTGTGGAAATGGTGTGTCTTTGTGAGCAAGAAATGAGTTTGAAATGTCTTGTTTTGGGGGCAATTTATGAAGCACACAGCCTGTGACACCGACCGCTTCCAGACGTACCAACATCCAGGGTGTGAATACTTGAACTAAAGATATAGATTCGAGGCATGTCCACAAGTATACGACTCATGTTTTAATATAGTTTGTTTACAATGAAACACTTAGTAAGTATTCCGAGGATCGTACCCAAGGGATTGTAGTATGGGGAAAACTATTTTCAAGCCAATTATAGGAAATAATTACTAATCTACTCGAGTCACGAATTATTAGTGTTAATCAATAAGAAAGATGATAATAATAATAAGAAACTAAATAAATTTAATTAAACCTAAATCTACTCCTAGGTTCTTGTATCGACTTTTCTTATTCCTTGTTTTGACTACGCGAGTTCCTTTTAGCGTAGATCCAATTGTTTCTACCTAATTAATTATTGAGGTAGAATTCTAATCAATCAACTAGTTGATACCCTAGTAGGTTCTTTTGATCTTCCACTAGAACAATGAGTCAGAAATAACTACTTATCTTTTGACCTCACAGTCCAAACCGATTCGAGGTTAAGGTGTTCACGGATAGGTCAAACCAATTTTTGGTTAATTCCTACCTAAATGACTTCCTAGGGTTGTCATGCCTAGAGTTTATTTCACGTTCTTCCTTTTCCAAATAGCTAATCCGCTAAGAAACTCTATGTAATAACCCGATTTCAGTAGAGTCAGGAAAAGTGGTTTTCAGACCACGACTCTGACGAGTGAGTTAATATTTTAATGTTTATTTAATTTTTATGGTATTATTTTAAAGTTGTATTAAATTTTTGTTAAGAAATTTTGAAGTTTAAATGGTTAAATAATTCAAAAGGACTAAATTGTAAATGCTGTGAAAGTGAGATTTTATTAGTTAAATAAGTTATATGGCTATGGAAAGGAAAGTTAATGGACTTATATGATATTTATACCATATGAAAAGTTAATAGAGCATTATGAGTTTAATTTTTGTCATTTTGTAAGTTATTAAACTAAGGGTAAAATAGTAAATAAATAAATTTTAATCTAAATAAAACAAACCAATGTCATATTTATAATTTTTTTCTTCTCCACCAAATTTAACAACCAAAAAACACGATTGTTTAGCTTTAGGTTTTGGCAAGCTTAAATCAATTTGCGTGATATGTATTCAAGCCATGTTTTAGTTATATTTATATTTTCGAGGTCGTTTTAGCTTAATTTAGTTAGCCTGGCGGTTATTTTGTTAAGTTTTTAATGGTTGAGAGACTTGCCATGGATGCATTTGATGTGTTTGTCAAGTTAATTAGTAGATAGTTAAATGAACATGTTTGGTTATAAGATTTTTAGTGAATTTAAGGTTTTGGGATTTATTTGTTAGAATGGTAAATTCCATGTATATTTTGTGAAATATGGAAAATGTGGGTTGATATGAGTATAAGGGAGAATTGGCTAACATGTTGTGAGTAGAAAAAAAATGGTGAATTTTCTTGTTATGGGCTTAAGGGTTAAAATCTGAACAGGTTAAAAGTGTAGGGGTAAATTCAAAATTTCTTATTAATATGGATTATAGACTTGAATTGAATAACTGAGATTATTTGAAGTACTTAATTGAATTAAATTATTATTTAGATCAAGAAAAGAATTAATCGGACTTGACTCAAGGAAAAGCAAAAATCTTGAGTTAGTTTCAATCTAGCTTAAACAACTGTGGTGGTCTAGGTAAGTTCGTATGAGTTATAATTATATTAATGATTAATTGAATTGATTTTATTCATTTTAATATATTAGGTTTAATTTTACTCGATGATATGATAATACTTCGGAATGTTGACGGTTAATTAATCCCGTTTGAACCTTAAGAATTCTTAGGATACAAATGACATGTCATTAGGGTTATATGGTTTCGGGTGCTGATCTTGAATGTCCTACCAATGGCTGAGGTCCTACATTTGTTGCGGATTCTCTGCAACTCGTGTGAGCATTATTGAAAAGGAAATGTTATGATTACATGAAAAGACACACTATGTGTGAGCATTTTCGAGTATCCAATTAAATTCTAGATGGTTCAACGGGTAAGTAAAGGACGAAGGAAAAGCATGCAAACACACCTATTATTGTTAATGTTTAATTGAAAAGGTATGATATATATGAATTTAGGAAATGGAAAATTTTTATGTGATGAAAAAGTAAGGTATGGAATTCACGTACTAGTATGTGAGATGATGCATATATGTTATGTTTTCATGATATTTACTAACCATGTGATTTATGGTGCATATGAAATTATAATGTAAAATGATGCAATGAGATTAGTTGAATGGATTGTTAAATGATGTTTGGTAAGTTAAAGTTTACCTTTTACGAACTTACTAAGCATTTGTTGCTTACGTAGTTGCTTTCTTTGTTTTGTAGATCATCGAAAGTTTGATCACTTGGAACTTTGCCGAAGACCTATCACACTAACCCACAATCAGTTTGGTAGTTTTTGGTTATTTTGAACTATGGTTATAAATGGCATGTATAGGGTGTAATGTCATTTATGCTTTTGTGTGTTTTGGTTTCTTTTGTAAATAGTTGTATGAATATATGGTGTGGTTGGTTTGTTTATATGTTAAAAGCTATATGTAAATTGTAATGCCCTAAAATTTGGTATACATGAATTTTTAAATTTTGTCATTAATTAGTATTTGTTTTAGTGGTTGGGCGCCTTGTTTATGTGTTAAGGGTTTTAGGTTTAAATCTATGTGTGAAAAAAAAAGGGTTTTTTTTTGCAATTTTCTATCAAGAGCGTATAGGGTGGAGTTGGATTGAAAATAAAATACTGGGTAGTTATCAGGTTGTGGGATAGTATTTATTAAGGGATTTTATTTTATTTTATTTTATCTGATTCTGTGATAGGCTATGAGTAATTCAGAAAATTCCTTGCATATGTTTGCTATTTGATATGTCATGCATGTATAACTGTAACATGTATGATTTATGTTTTGATTTATGACTGCATTTGGATGAGTTGTATTCTCTGGAGGAAGTGTTTTTGTTAGTGGTGATACCTCATCTATTATACCAGCAACTCAGCTGCAAATATCTGGTAAATGTCTTAACGACACTAAGTGGAGTGTTGGGATAGTCGGAGATGGTGTGTAGTGGTTGGGGGTAGGAATTATATTTGTATATCTGCATTTGAACTGCTCTATTAAGATTCTGTATTGATAAATTGTTTGTTAATAACTAATTGTTTGAGTTGTTTGTTACACACTAAGTTTCGAAAACTCATATTTCGTTTGACTGTTATTTTCAGGTAATCCTCAGACTTAGTAGGATCGGTGCAATTAGAAGCTCAGTTAATACCGTATTTTTCTTAAATTTGACTTAATCAAAATTTTGGTTTGAGAGTTATCTAAATTTTGGACTCTCGGGACATTTGGAACTATTTTTGGTTTTGGAATTTTACTTTCTGTTTTCATATAATAATGTTTAAACGTTTTATCGACAACGATAATTTTCTACAAAATCAATGGGTTTCAATTAACAAGTTGTGTTTTCAAAAATACATTTTTCTAAGGGTTTCGGCTGCAAAATCATAAGTTTTAGAAAATATAGTCAAACATTGCTTTCAAATAAATAGTTAGATAAGATATGTTTTTTTTAGTAATTCGGGATTTAAGAGTTTACGACGAGTTTCAAGATACACAGAAATCAAATTTTTAACCATTTTACGTAACAACTCTAGATTTGGCCATAACGTCTAGGCCGGGTTTGGGGTGTTACATAAATGGTCATTTTGGTATGCTTATCTTGAATGGTAAAATGGGTTGGTAATAGATGGCTTTAGGTAGCTATTTTACCTAAGTTTGGTGATTGAGAAGTGGCATTATAGCTTTGTTCTTAATGGATTTTGTTTTGATATGAAATGAGGTGCCTTTGAATGACATATTGGTTAGAAGGTCTAAGTTCATTGAATTGGTATATTATGAATGTTTGAAGTGTGTTTATGGCCTTTGAGTCTATGTGCAAATGGAGTAGCTTGTTGGGCAAGGTTTGATCTTAAAATGGCTTGTTTTATGGGATAATTATGGAGCACACGACCTGAGACACGAGCTTTCATACGGTCGTGTGAGACACACGACTTGGATACATGTTTGTGTGTTACTTTTTATTTTAGGTGCAAGTTAGACATGGTCTAAGATAGGGGTGTGCAAAATTCGGGTAAAACCAAAAAAATTCAGTTAACGGATCGAATTCGGTTAATCAGTCAGTTAATCGAATTTTTTCAGTCGGGGTTCGGTTAATTATTTTTTAATTTTTCAGTTAACGATTAATTCGGTTCGAAACCGGTCGGTTAACCGAATTTTTTTGGTTTAACTGAAAAAATTAATAAATAAAATTATAATATATAAATAGGCCCACTATTCCCCTAAACCCAATCCCAACCCAAGTATCCAACCCAACCCAATCATAAAAATTACAAATAATTTAATAAATAAAAATAAAATTCTAAAACTAAAACTAAAACTAAAGTTTAAAAGTCTAAGAAAATAATTTAATAAATAAAAATAAAATTCAAAGACTTATGTAATGTTTTTAATTATGCAGTGATTCAATTTGGGTAATTCGGTTAATTCAGTTAATTCGGTTAATTTTTAACCAAAAATAAAAATATATATAATTCGGTTAATTCAGTTAACTGACCGAATTAATCGAAAAAATTTTGGTTCGATTAATTTTTTTGAAAAAATTTCAGTTCAATTAACGGTTAAAAATTTTGAAAGGCCGGTTAGTTCGGTTAATATTATTTTGGATCGGTTCACCGATTGAACACCCTTAGTCTAAGACACGACTATGTGTACCAATTCAGTAAGTTACACGGTCTAGCACACGGCCTGCGACATGACTGTGTGACTCTATTTTCAATGTACACACTCGTGAACACACGGGCTGGGACATGACAGTGTGATCGCTCTTCGAATGTCCACATGGTCTAAGCTATGTCACATGGCCATGTGACCCTTATTTCTCAAATTTTCATGTTCTTCTTACAATTTTGTGACTTGTTCAAATTGATCCCCCGATTACTTCCAACTTATTTTTAGGGCCCCGAATACTCGGTTTAAGGCCCAAATGTGCATTACTGCCATGATTAAATTGAGTAATTAGAAAACAATTCGTAAGTTGAATTGTTATTCTATTTTGAATTTAAACGTTCTATTTTGTACAGTAACATTTTGTAACCCTAATTCGACGACGGAGACAGATTAAGGGTGTTACACTCTATCATTCAAGCAATTAATTAAGTTCAAGCAATTACAACATGCAAAATATGTAGAAAGCACAAATTGATTCTAATATTTACACAAAAATTCATCTAAAAATGTTAAAGAAAGAAATAGAAAGAAGAGAATAAGGAAAAGAGATGCTTATGGATTTATTGATGAAAGTGTGGTTTTAGAACAATCTCCCCTTACAGAAGTCTCACTTCAAAATATGATCTTCCGGTTACAAGAACATAAAATAACATAGGTAAAAACTAAGAATGAAAGTAAAACCTCATAATTAAAACCCTAAAATTGTATATTTAAATTAATTACAGTAGCTTTTATATAGGCTAAAATCGAAATATTAAAGTGCCTAAATTATCCTTGAAGTCCTTAAAGTTCAATTGAGATAAATACACCTAATTTCCCTCCAAAATGTAGTTAAAGCGTGCAGGAATTTTTGGCTGCGCAAGGGGTATGTCGCGACATAGGAGGGCTATGTCGCAACATCGAGGGTAGTATCGCTCTGAAATTTGTTTTTAGTTTCTGTCTTCGACGTTGAGACATCAGTATCTTAGTGTCGTGATACAGGCATCAGTTTTGGCTTAAATAAGTATCTTTGGCTCCCGACTTGACCTAAAAGACCATGTAACCTTATTTTGATATATAAAATATAATAAAAACTACTAGAAAACGTAAATTACTACTTTAAGTATGACAACATTAATATATACTAAAATGTTTTGATTTGCTATCAAACAAGCTATAATTATGTGGAAAAAAGGATGTAAATAATTATGTGTCGTTATTATTTTAGGTATAGGTTTCACACGGTTTGAGACACGACCGTGTGACACAACATCGAATGCACACACGATTTGGCACATGACCTGCGACACAGCAATGTGGCCCTATTTTGAATACCCACACAAGCGGATGCACAGGCAGGAACACGGCCGTGTGTCCATACTTTAAATGTCCACACAGTCTGGGCTATGTCACATGGCCTAGCCACACGGCCATGTGACCCCTGTTTCTAAAATTTTTCATGTTTTCGAATTTTTTTTTGTTTTGTCTTAAATTGATCCCTAATTGTTTCCAAGTTGTTTTTAGTGCTCCGAAGGCTCGGTTTAAAGCCTGATAATGTCTTTTTACTATGGTTATATTGAGCTAATAAATGTTGAAATTACATTGCATAATTATTTTTGTTTTGAAGTTAAACATTATGTTTTGTATGGTAATGCTTTGTAACCCTAATCTGACAACGAAGAAGGGTTAAGGGTGTTACAAATCTCACTACATCTTGCACCCTTTCCCTTACTCCCTCATGATAAAGTTTGTTCCTGTCATACCATATAGCCCAAAATGTCATGGGCAGATTTATTCCATACTGCATACTATTATTTACTAGTTTTGATTCTAACCATTGTCTCCAATTTTGACTAATGTTTGTACTCAAGGGTGTCAGCTCAATCTCCTATAGTACCCTTTTTTTTGTGAAAATGCATTCTCTAAACAGATGGGCTACTGTCTCCTCTTCTTCTTTGCAAACTGGGCAGATTGCATCTTTCCTTAACCAGTGAAGTTTTAGATTACCTAGAGTAGGCATATAGTTGTATGTGATTTTCCATAGGTTTATCCTAATTTTGCTACGGACTTTGAGGCAGATTGCATCTTTCAATTTGTAATGTATTTTGGTCTCCTAGCAAATCCTAGCTTTCTGTAATGAGTAATTTGTAACCGCTTTTTTTTTGTATAGACTCCAGAATTATTGCCCCTTCATATTATCTCATTTGTTTGCATACTACATACTGCCTACCAGAGGGATAGACAAATTCCTCCCCATTTTCTCCTCGCTAAATAGCCCTTGAATGATCTCAATTTTCCAAGTAACCTTTCCCTTATCTATTAAGTCTGCTACTTTTGAAAATCTAATATCTATGTTCTGAATCTTTACTCTTGCATCACCAGAACTTGGCAACCACGCATTGTTCCATATGTTCACCAATTCTCCAATCTCATTTCTCCACCCTAAGACACTTTCCAATAACCTACGAGCACCCCAAATGCTACGCTAGGTAAACAAAGGGTAAGATCCTAAACTTGCGCTCATGAAATCTCCCCGAGAATAATATTTTGCTTTCATCGCTCTTGTCATTAAATTTTGATAACTCCTTAAACCCAATCCCCCCTTATGTTTTTATGATACACATATTATTCCAACTACACCAATGTATGCCCTTGTTAGATTTTAAATTACGCCATCAAAATCTACACATTAAATTTTTTAATTCTCGGCATAATGACACAAGCAACATAAAATATTGCATTGCATAAATAGGAATGGCTTGTAAAACAGCTTTAATAAATACCTCTTTTCCTCCTAGTGATAAATTACGCACACACCAATCTTTCATTCTTTTTGATAAAATTTTCTTTCATGTTTACAAATGCGTTCTTTTTTCATTTTCCTACCATTGTTGTAAGGCCAAGATATTTCTTTGGATTGTTTGAAATTCTAACTCCCAATACGTTGCTTATCTGACTCCTTACATTGCTGCACACGTTACTACTAAAATAGATTAGTGATTTATTAAAATTAATCAATTGACCTGATATATTCTCATATTCGTTCACCACAAATTTTATCGCTATAGCTTCTTCATTTGTTGCCTCCCCAAAAAGAATACTACCATTGGCAAAAAATAGGTGTGTTATTGATAATCCACTTCTTTCCACTTTCGCCCTATAAATTTTTTATCTCTTTTTGCAATATTCAACAGTTTTGAGAAGCCTTCTGTATAAATTATGAATAAATATGGGCTCAGAGGATCCCTTTGCCTTAATCCTCCTATAGGTTTAAATTCTACACCTTGTGCTCCATTAATTACTACCGAATATGCAACACTTTTAACACATCTCATGATAAGTGAAATCCAGTCATTGTAGAAACCTAAACTACTCAGCATCTTTCGACAAAACCCCATTCCACTTTGTCATATGTTTTACTCATCTAATTTTAATGCAAAAGATCTAGTTCCATACCCTTTTTTTCTTTTTGAAAGAATACAGGATTTCGTATGCCACCAAAATGTTGTTTGTTATTTGCCTCTGTGGGACAAAAGCTCATTGCGTTTCCTCAATACACAGCTTAAGGCTAATAGGCATGAATTGCCCCATCTTCTTTGGAGTAGATACCTTAGGAATTACCACAATGTTGGTTTTGTTTACTTCCTCTAATTCTTTAGGATTATTCAATACCTTTAAACAAAATTTTGTTACATTGTTCCCTACGATATGCCAAATTTTTTTATAGAATAATGCCAAAAACCCATCCTTGCTCGAGGCCTTAATTTGTGCCATCGGCTTCATTGCATCAACCACCTCTTCTCCCTTAAACTCCAACATTAGTTCCTCATTGTGACTTCCTATTATGCATGATAGAATTTTTGCCATAAATTGTTCACAATTCTACACCGGTTTTGAAGAAAATATATGTTTGAAATATTTTGTTGCTAATTCCATCAACTCTTTTTCTCCTTGTACCCAGCTCCCGTTTTCATCTTTCAATCCTTTTACTGAATTTTTATTTTTTCGATACGAAGCATAGTTGTGAAAAAATAAAGTGTTACAATCGCCCATCCGAAGCCAATTCACTCTGGCTCTTTGTGCCCAGAATAATTCTTTCTTATCTGCCTCCATATTCAAGGCCAATTTAACATCCATGATTTCTACCATGCTTTCCTTGCTTGAATCTTCCTCTTTTAGCTAATTTAATCTTTCATTCAAATCCTCTTTTCTTTTTCTTTGAAATTCTTTATTATTTTTTGCCCATTCTTGTAACATATAGCCTAGATCTTTCACCTTATCTGGCAGCTCATTTCTATTTGAATCCCATTCCTTTTTGTCTTGCTTCTCAAAATCCTTTTTCATAATCCAATTTGCTTTAAAGTGAAATGACAATTCCCTTCGAGTAGATTTCCCTTCTTATTCCGTATGGTATCCACTAAAATTGGGCAATAATTCGAAAACCTATGATTTAGGTGATGTACTGAATAGTTTAGGAAATGATTCCACCATGCCAAATTTGTAACTTCCCTATTTAGTTTTTCCCTTCTGTTATTTTTCGGTAGTTTTCCCCTCTCCCAAGTAAACCATTGTCAGAGAAACCCAAGTCGTTTAAATCACAATCCTTTAAAACATCTCTAATAGTTGACATTTGTCTTTCTTCTCATAACCTTCTTCCTTTTTTTTCAAAAGAAAACATAATTTCATTGAAATCACCCAATACTAACCATGGTAATTGATTGTTTTCCTTCAACTTCTTAAGCATATTCCATGATTCCTTCCTCGAATGCTCTACTGGATAACCATTGAATCCGGTAAACCTCCAACAAGATCCTCGCTTTCTTCTGACACTTCCACATATATGTGAGAGCTTGAGAAACTTTTTAAAGTTACAGATAATTCATCTCTCCATCCTAAGGAAAGCCCACCTCTTGATCCTTCTACATTAACATCAATCCTATTTGCAAAACCACACTTCCTTCTTATCATTTCCATACTTCTTGCACCTACTTTTGTTTCTATAAGGAACAAAAGCTAAGGCTAAATTTGTCTCAATTTATTTTTGAGACATCTAATTGTCTGCAGTTGCCCCAAACCACGATCATTCTAACTTAAGGTTTTCATTGTGACCGATCGACTTACTTGCTAGTGGCCACCGATAATTTATTGTCTAGTTCTACTTCCATTGGGCTACTGTTACTCTTCTCCCCCACTTGATGCATTCGTTGCCTTTTCTTCCCATCCATTAAGCCTATCGGTTTATCTTCCAACTCTATATTTGCTGCCTTCAAATAATTGTAATATGATATTCCTCTTGTTCCAAGTCTTTGCTCTACATTTAATTTGCCTCATTTTCTCTCATTCCCGATCATAATGTCCTATATCCATTTATCTCCTGTTTTGGTTGTTTGTTCACCAAGCGAAACCCCAACATGCCTTCTATCCCTACTCCTGTCCACTTCCATTCCAATTTTTCCCACCTCCTTCGAATCTTCTATCAACCATCTGCTTGTAACCAGTGTTGTTCTTCTCGGTGGAACTCTTAGTGAGATATCCCACCCACCATCCGCCTCTTGCGAACCCAGTGTTAAACGAATTGGACAAAAACTCTCTCTATGTCCTAGTCTTCCACATAAAAAATAGAAAATGGGTAATTTTTCGTATTGGAAATTCGCATAAGTTTATCAATTTTGACTATATATGATACGTTTCTTCTTCCTCAGTGGGGATCGAATATCCAATTACACCTTGATGAGCATAAACTTTTTTATTCCCCTTGTTATTAACATTGTATCGTACTCTAGGAATTCTCCAATGAAGTTCTCCAACTATCGTGCCATTCCTTCAAACATAGATTCTATTGGTAAATATGAATTTGCACAAAAAAAAATAGTGTGGAATAGGGGGACTTGTATCGGATCCTCTCCTTTTAACAATTGGTGAAAAATAATCAAGTGTCTGTTGAAAAACCAGGGTATACCATCTATTACCCTTTTCAGATCTATCTTGTTATAAAATCTGAACAAAATTCTTCTTTCTTCGATTTCTATAATGGAGACTCCTTTTAATGGATACCATAACTCTACAAGAACGTTCCTCATTTGATGGAAAGTGTACAACGCTATCAGTTAGAACCCATCCTACTAGGCATAGATTGAACTCATCTTCATGCCCTAGAGTTGGATCTTCTTCTTCTTCATTGGTAATATTAAAATTTGCTAGCCCATCTTCAAAAGGTTATTGATTTGATAAGATTTATCATTTTTTTCTTGGAATAAAAAACTAGAAAAAACATTTTTTCTCTAATCAGAGAAAAAACCCCCACGAAACTATTATTTCTGCAGAAGAAAAGAACCCTAATAGGAGAAACCGCCTCCCCCGAAATTGCTACTTTGGCAGAGTACCTTTGCTAAAAAATCTCATCTACTACTCATAAACATTGAATTTCCATTTTTTGTATATGTATGGTTATATCGTAATGATTAGTTACTAGAAAAGTGATGCCTTTCAATTGGATTTTTTTTAATTAGAACAAATAAGACAATAATTTTATGTAGTATAGTGTACCATTAATCCGAAACCGTACCATTAATTTGTTTTATTTATTGTCGAAACCATTTTTAATGAGATTTGAAAAATAGGGATCGACTTTAAAAATAAAATGGGGAGTCACCACCGATCTTTTATTGTGGTGTGATCGGATCACCCTGAAAATAATTTTTTGTCTGCGAATTTTGAGAAAAATAGGTTTGGGAGTCGGTTACGCACGAGGAAGGGTTAGCACCTTCGTAACACCCAAAATTGGTACCGAATCGATTGTTTAATGTCTTAATTTTGAAATTTTGAAAAGATTTTGAAATACGATCCTTTTATTTTGAATAAAATGAATTAGACAATGAGATTCACTTATTTCAAAGAAATAAATCGTCACACTCAGTAAGTTAGAGTGCAACATTTTAAATCCTCAAAATTAAATTTATCTCTTGACTTTAAAAACCTATGCATTTTGAGAAAGATATCTGATTATTTTCGTCAAATGAGAAAATCAAAACCCAGTAAGTTAGGGCTCGATTTCACAAAATTCCTAAATATCGAATATTGCCTTTATTTTTAAAATCCATGTCTCGAGAAAATAACATGTCATATCCAATGCGTTAGGACACAATGTGTCGAATTCTTGAGAATGGGTTTTTATTTGAAATTTGTATGTTTGAAAAATTTCGATTATTTAGATTCGACGAGGAAAATTAGAACCCAATACGTTAGGGCTCAATTCTCTCGAGGATTCCAAACTTCGAGTATTTTGAAGATTTTTGAATAACTTGGTTTTGATACTCAAATGATATTAAGCATAACCTTTTACACGAATAAAGAATGATGGAGCAATAATGCACATCGTGAAGTGATAATTCGAAATTTAAATATACACTAATGTATGAAGAATAGCCAAGTAAATAAGCAATACAATACATAGGAGTGATAATTTCATATCCCACATTGTACAACATTCAAAGATTAAACGAATCATTAACCAACTTCAAAGACCTACTACATGAATAATAATATTTAGATGAATTTTGAAACAAGTGTTATGAAAATTAAGGTAAGTAATAATATACATGTATTAATTTAAATAAGTAATGCATAGGGATTGAAAAACTTTATAAAAATAATAATCTATATAATAATATTTAAAAGTTGAAATATACAAAATATGGAGGAAGATATATGTATTTTTTTAAAAGAAATAATTATGTACATATATATAATATTACGTTTAAAAAAACTCTTATACAAATAAAAAAATATAATGAGTGAAATTAAAGAAAAATATTATAGAATAAAAATTTTAAAGAATGTATACATGATATAACGAATTTACATAAAAAATGATTAATCAAAGTGATAATGAATATATGACAAGACATAATACAAAATAAATTTTAAAATAATAGTATATAATAGATTTTTTTTTAAAATGTATGATAAATTAAAAAAATAACTAAAATAATAATAATATCTTAAAATTATATTAAATAACTTAAAAAAATGTCAAGCGGATGTTAAAATATACTATAAATAAATTTTTAAAAAAATAGATACCAATCCAATTTAATTATGCTATTAAAAACTAAATTTGAATTGAAACTTAATTTAAAGTACAATAATAATAATAATAATAATAATAATAATAAAAGGTTTAGTTGTCGTAAAAGAACAATAAACATTTACAAAATTAAATGAAATACTAGAAAAATAAGAATAATAAAAAAGGTAATCGCATTAAAATTACAACATTCAAAGGACTAAAATTACAATCAACTCAAAACTAAGGACTAAAGTGACGATTAAGCGCACAACTTCAAGAATTCAAATCCAGAGAACAAAAACGCCACCGTTTAAGGAAGTACTTAAATGAAATCGTAATCAAATACACTATATAAATTAAAAAGGACTGAATCGAAACAACACCCAAGCACGGAGGGCCTGCAGCGTAAATAAACCATTTAGCAAAAACGAGCAGATCCTTCCCTTGGGTCGGGTCACCGCGCGGGTCGAGGGCCTTTAAACGGCGCCGTTTTCAAAGCTACTGAGACATGATTGAAACGCCGCCGTTTCAATAATCAGTATAAAAAAAAAAAGAAAACCCTAAACTAAGCCTAATCTGCCATTTGAAGCAAACCCTAAGCAAGCTTCCTCTCGTTGCTGCGCTGTTTCGTGCCTTTGATCTCCTTCCGGCTCCGATTGCGACGAGTAGAAGGCAAGACTAGCCATGAGGTACGATCCTCCCCCTTTTTTATTTCTTATATCTTATATATATATATGCTCGTATATTTTATATGATGAACAAAAAAGAAAGAAAACAAGGGAATAAAAAAAACCGAATGGGAAAGAGGAACAGAAAACCTTTTGTATTAATTCGTGTTTTTTTGATACAGTATTCTCCTTTTCTATGTATTGATATTGTCTCTCCGTTCGTTTACAATGTTTGAATCGACCTTATATCCCAATTGAATCGAAGAGAAAAAAATAAATACAAAAAAAAGAATAAAAATACATGTCCTTTTCTCTGATATTTTTTATATTTTATATTTTCTGTTGCTCTTGTTGGTGTTGTTTGTCTGTTTGCTGCGCAGGTATGGGCGTACGGCGCCAGCTGGGCGTGGAGGCGATGGTGCACGTGCGAGGGCAGGCGTACGTGGAGCGGCGCAGAAGGCTCCTGTTGCTATTAGGGTTTTTGGTGCTTGGAAAGTCTGGGGCTAGGCTGGGTTTTGATTTTGGGCTATAATGGGTTTGTAATTTGGGCCTGGTGTTGGGTAATGCAATTAGGTAATGGGTTAGGTTGATATTGTATTGGTTTTGTAATACTAAACATTTAAAAGGACTGCTATTGGTTTTTATTTTATTTTGGTTTATTTGTGCTTTTGGGCCGGACAAATTGGGCCTATTACATTTATCATTGTTTTAAATATTAATAAAACAATCAATATTAAAGCCATATAGTATTGGAAATCCACTAAAAAGATTTAAATGCGGTAATTTAGGTTGTGAATCAGATTTCAATTTGTATTTCTGCTGTGGAAAAAATAGATTGTATTTTGTATTTTATTTTTTTTTGTCATGAGATGTAAATTTCAGCGCTAATTTTATGCTGATAAAAATAAAAATAAAAAAATTCTCTCTGAATGTTATAGAAATTAAACGCGTGGTTTTCGTCAAAAATATTCAATTAAGTAATTTTAATAAACAAATTTCCTTTCATTGCTGATTTTAAGTGGAGTCTATAATACAATCCCTGCAGAAGTCAAAAAATAAAAACAAAACTTTAGTTAGTTCTGAAGGTATATGGTATTTTTTTTAAATTTTTTTATGATATATTATAATAATCTTAAAACATTACCAAAAAAATGTTTCTAAAAAGTTGAAATAATTTGTAAATTTAAAAGATGCGCACAATATTTCTTTAAAAAAAAAATAAGGGTTCTAAATTACTAATACCACATATCAATCTGGATAAATCAGTAGTTAATTTTATAATTTAGAATCCAATTTAAATTAGGAAACTTGATGTTCAACATAATATATATTATATATATACACATACATATCATATATATAATAAAGCAATGATTTATTTCGTTTTTTTTTTTGGGGAATTTTCAGTTTTGGAGAACGTAATTTATAGTATTCTTACAATATTAAAATATTTAGACACCATTATTTTATATTATTTGTGAAAAAATAAAGTTTAAAAAATTACAAAAAATTTAATATAAAATCATCAATATACGTCATCAACATGCTGATAAGAAATTAATTACAACAATAAAACAAATCCTAGAAACAAGAAACTAAATTACTAATAATAGAGCTTTATGTTTTTACATCCTTATCGAAAAACTTAAACTATCTTTTTGAGTATATTCAATTTTTGTTCCCATAATTCCTAATTATAATTGAATAGTGATCTCTAAAGCTGGGGCTGTAGATAAACCAGACTTGTGTTTCTTAAGAACTTCAAAATTGTGTTCATAGTTGATTTATTTTTTTATAACCACAAATCTCTTCATTCATTTTTAGATTTAATACTATTTTTGTACAGACCAATTTTAGCCCGGGCTTAAGGCCCAATTAACCCAAACCCATTTCTACCAGCCCAAAATAAACAAAAAATAGAGAAAGAAAGAAAACCTAATCGGTCCTGACTACTGCCGCCGTTCCTCTGACCACCGACGCACGGCCTCACCTGCTCCACCAACTCCTCTGACTCCCTGCAAGATGAAACCAAACACGCAAAGCAGAGACAAAAATAGATAAAGAACTCATGTAAAATGGCTATAAAAAGCCAAGCAAAATCAGTTGTAAGGGGGGGTTCGGAGCCCTTTTGAAAAGAAAAAAAACAAAGAGATAAAAAAAGGTGACCTTTTTAGTGTCTAAATCTCTTCTCTCTTTATTGTTTATTTTTTATCTTCTACACTAAATAACAAACGAAAAACCAAAAGAACCTTACCTGCGCCGCACCGGAGAGGAGAAGACGAGCGGTTTCCCCTCGATCTTCGGGTCTCCGGCTCTTTTTTCGGGGATTTGGCCCTAGATCCGTACCCTAGGGACGCTAGGCTTCAAAAAGGGACCGAAAAGGTCCGATTTTGGACCTCCGGCCGCCACACGCGGTGGCTCTACGGCGGAGACTCGCCGGAAGCCTTGGCCGAGCCATCTCCGGAATCGGAGCCTGAGAAAAATGAAAAAGAGAGAGTTTTCTCTCTTTTTTTCAATAAAATAATGAAGCAGTGTTGTTTTTAGCTTTTTTTTATATTTATATTAAACACAAAACGGCGCCGTTTTAGCAAAGGGGGATCCGCGCATCGACCCGACCCGACCCGTAGGATCCGCGTGTTTTAGTTTTTTGGGCAATTTATGCGCGCAGTCCCTCTGATTCGCGGTGTGTTTCAATTTGGTCCTATTTTGTTGTTTTATTTTATTTTGATTTAGCCCTAATATTTTACTTTTGTTTTATTTTAGTCCATTGAGGTGCTGCGTTTTGGGATTTTGGGTTTATTTTCTGTTTCGGTCCTTCCCTTTTTTACGCGCGTCGCAATTGGATCCCTTTCGTTTTCCTTTATTTCGAATTGGCCCTATATGTTTTATTTCATTTCGATTTAAGGCCCTTTTTTAGCATATTTTATTATTTAGTCAATTTTTGTTAACTTTATTATTATTATTATTATTATTATTATTATTATTATTATTATCATCTTTACTATTATTAGTATTGGTATTATTGTTGTTACTTTTATATCTCTATTCATATATACTTATGTATTTTTAAATATATATATATGCCTTATTATTATCATATAAGTGCTTGTATATATACATGTACATATTTTACATATAATTTGTTTAATATATATACGTATACTCATATTTCTTTTTTATATATATCTATATACATATACATATTTTTATTTTTATAAGTATATATATTTATATGTATGTATTTATATGTTTTTGTATATCTTAATTTGCATAGACATATACATACATGTTTTCAATATACTTTAAACATATATATATAAATTAACGTATTTATTTGTATACGTAGGTATATTTTCATTATTTTTAAACTTTAATTTGTACATACATATTTTCATGCGCCTACTTTATATATGCATTTCATTATTTTCATATTCCATAATTTTATACACCTATATATATGTGTACATATTTTTATCTATATGCATATTTTTTATATTTTAAAGTATACTCTATATATATATTGTAATTTATGAATACACACATATTTTATTTTTTGTCTATACATATAAATATATATATATCCCTTTAAATTTTAATTGTATTCACTATTTATTTATTTCATTTTCATTATTATTTTGAACGAATGTTTAATTTATTTGTTTATATATATATATTGTTATTTTATATGATTGTAGGTTTGACTTTTATTTATTTTATATTGTTGCTATCGCTCGTATCATTTTTACACTTTTGTATTCATTATGATTTTGTCATGTATAACAATGTAATTTGCTTTCACATTTTTACTACGACTTCATGTTTTTATTTCACTCGATAATAAAATTTGTTTAAAAAATGATATTTTGTGTTTAGATTCGAGAGGATCGTACCCTAACTTACTGGGTTTCGATTTCCACAATAAATCTAAATACACTAATCTTTTCAAACTCAAATTTTGAAACGATCTCGGGAATTAAGAAAAGATCGTGTCCTAACTTACTGGGCATGATCCCTTTCCTAAACCCGAGATAATAAAATATCTTTTAAATAAGTAAAATTCTGGCATTCATTCACGTATTGGGAATTTGAGACATTGCATTCTAACTTACTGGATATGATTCTCTTTCTCGAATAATGTGAAATATGCCCATTTTCCTGAAAATTTTCAACGTTTTAATACAAGGATCGTATTTTTTAATTCTTCTAAGTTTTCAATTTTCGACATTAAGACATTAAGTAATCCACTAAGGTACCAATTTTGGGCGTATCGAGGGTGCTAATCCTTCCTCGTGCGTAACCGACTCCGAACCCGTTTTCTGAATTTTGCGGACCAAACTTGTTGTTTTAATAAAATCAAACCGTTTATTAAAAACGACCGCTTTTCGAGGTGATCCAATCACACCTTATAAAAAGGATTGGTGGCGACTCCTGTTTCATTTTTTTCAAAACCCAAGTCGACCCCGTTTTTATCCAAAAAAAATGGTGTCAACAGCTTGGCGACTCCGCTGGGGACAAAACACGAGAGTCAAGCCATGAATTGATTACTTTTTGTCTTTTTGTCAAAAATAAAAAACTTAGTTTAAATATACGATCCTTTCATTGTATTTTTATCTTTATTATGATCTTCGTCATTATGATTCATAATTGTTGTGTTTAAGTTCAGATTTATTTTTGCACATTGCATTGCATGACCGTTGGTCACACCCTTTTTAAGTGGGAGTGAGAAGCTACGCCTTCGTGAGGTTTTCACCTCCGCATGGGATAGTGAATCGCTTTCGGGATACATCCGTACCTATGTCTTCGTGAGATTATCATCTCCGCATGGCCATAGGGAAATGTATTCCCCTGAACTGAACTCAGTCCGTATGAGCCTATAATGGGTGAGGATCGAGGAATCTGCTGGTTCGGGTACCCTTACTTTAGAACCAACCCTCATATAGTAGACTTAGGAACTTAACCTAGGTAGAGCCACTCCAAACCCCTAGTATCTACCCGATTAGGTACTTTTTGTTTTCCTTGTTTGCTTCTGTTTTTTTTACTAACCGATCTTGTTTTGTTTTGATTATGATTGCATTGCATTTTAGGAAAGAGATATGGATTCAAATCCAATTACTAAATTAGAAAGCTTGTCATGGAATACGAATTCCTTGATAAAGTGGAAAACAATACGACTTCCCAAACATATTCTGAGAAACACAAGAATGGCGATGGAAGAGTTCGTAACCTTGCTTGGTGGCCTGGGGATTCGAGACGATTGTCCAAAAGCCTTCAACAAGCTGACAAGCCTTATGAAGATGGGCAGATGATGGATCGCGACCAAGATCAAGAAAATGAGCTAGCAATGGCATCTATTGGTGAGATTACCTCAAACATGCCGATGAAGAAGAAATCGATGTTGTTTCTTGGAATATGAGGGTGAGGTCGTACATGTATCCGTTTTATGTAAGGGAATTTGCTTTCTAGAAAAGTTTCCTAAATGTAATTGAATCAGAATCAACGTCTCTTTAGGCATTCATTTCATGCATTTGCATTACATTGCATCATATGCATTAGATTTTCACGAAGTGACCCTAATTATGTAAAATTATTTCAGCTAATCTGGAAAACCAATCAACCAAACATCCTTACGGTACTCGTCGCAAAGCCAAAGAAATGGATCAAAGATTAGAGAAACTGGAGCAAACGCAAAAAGAGATGCAAGACCAGTTACAGGTGCAAATAAAAGAACATATGGAAAAGATCCAGAAAGACATGGCACAAAAGATGAAGGAGTCTCAGGATGAACTAATGACTAAATTGACGCAATTAATAACCAAGGGAGTGGATAAAAGGAAAAATCCTGTGGTTTGCGATGAAGAAGGAAACAATGATGAGCCACTTTTTTCTCCAGGATACACGCCTCCGCAAGCGCAAATTCAGATTGAACCACATCCACGAAGATCTTCTGTCTCGATTAGACCTCAGCACTTTCAAGGTGACGCTTCAATACCGAAGAACCTTCAGGTCAGATCTGGTTCTAATCCTGACGATAATCTGGTTGTCCCGGACTTCGATGAAGTAGCGGAGAAAGACAAGATGAAGGAGGAGTTACCAAAGCAGTTTGAGGAGAAATGGAAATGGATTGAAGAGAAGTTTAGGGCGATAGAAAGTATCGACGGCATTCTTGGAATAGATGCGAAAGATCTGAGTTTAGTTCCGGATTTGATACTTCCTTACAAATTTAAGATGCCGGAATTCGAGAAATATAATGGGACCAGCTGCCCAGAAGCTCATATTACTATGTTCTGTAGGCGTATGGCCGGATACGTCAACAACGACCAACTGCTCATACACTGCTTTCAAGATAGCCTCACAGGGGCAGCGTCTAAGTGGTACAATCAATTGACGCGTATCCAAATTAGTTCTTGGAGGGATTTAGCACAAGCCTTTATGAAACAATACAGTCATGTAGCTGATATGGTCCTTGACAGAATTACCCTTCAAAATATGGAGAAAAAGCCTAATGAAAGTTTTAGGCAATACGCACAAAGGTGGAGGGAGGTCGCTATCCAAGTTCAGCCGCCACTCCTAGAGAAAGAAATGACGATGCTCTTCATCAACACATTGAAGGCCCCGTTCATCACTCACATGTTGGGAAGTGCTTCGATGAGTTTTTTAGACATAGTCATGAGCGGTGAAATGATTGAAAGTGCCGTGAGAAGTGGAAAGATTGATGCTGGGGAGAATAATAGAAGGTCAGACTTAAAGAAGAAGGAAAATGATGTGAGCAATGTGAACACCTACAACAAATCGATTACACAGCCAAGAAAGGTGATTACTAGTCAGCAAGGTTCATCTGGACAAGAATCGTATGTGAAGCAAGGCACTGAAAACCTTCAATGCACGCCAATTTCGATGTCATATAAGGAGTTGTATCAAAGCTTATTCAACGCACGTATTGTCGCCCCTCTCTACACGAAACCTCCACAGCCACCGTACCCCAAATGGCACGATGCGAATGCACATTGCGAATATCATGCGGGAAATACGGGGCATTCTATAGAGAACTGCATAGCCTTCAAGAAACTGGTTGAAAAACTCATCAACATGGGTGTCATCAAGTTTGGTGATTCATCTAATGCAGAAAATTCGCCACCCAATCATGATTAACAAATGGGGTGAACGCAATATATGAGAAAGTGTTGGGAAGTTTTCACATCCATACCATATATGAAGGCGTAATTGAAAAGGGACCTTATTAGATGTTCGCCCTTATAAACCTGGGAGTGTTCTAAAGAAACCTTTGTAGCATTTAGAGCTTACTCAGAGTAATATTCAAAACACACTTGTTGCTTTCAGCCTAGAGCAACAAGAAGTCTTTCGTGAAAAAGGCTTATGTCTGAACGTCATTATTTTAATGGAATGCATCTTTGCGATCTTTTGAACTAATATTTTTCATTGATTATTCTTTTATTCTTCCATCCAAATCATTCTTTCATTCATTCATAATCATACTGTGCAGATAATTATTCTTAAATTCATACATTCTTTATATATTACCTACCATAGGTCCCTGGATATCAACGGCATGAGTGACACTGCTACAGACTTAGAATCTCCTTTTGAGCGAGACATGTGTTTAGAGGGATCTCACGACTTTGAAGTTGACACAGAGCGTAGCTTATCTCCAAACTTGTTGAGGATGGTAGAACAAAAGGATAAACAGATCCTACCTCTCAGTGAATCATTAGAAATTGTGAGCTTGATAATAAAACCTGCACAACAGCACGATGTCAGAAATTTACAATGCGAACGATGCAATTCTTTGCCGGGGCAATGCCTCTCTCGTTGAGTCAGCATAGCTTTACCCATTTGAAGTTGAGTTTCCATCCCTTCAAGATGTTGTTGGATTTTATCCTGATTAAAGATAGAGATCCAAATTTTTCTGTCGTAGTTGCGTCTCAAAAGGGCTCTAGTGAAAGAAATCTGGTACCAAAGAAGGTTTCTCACATACAAGATGAAAGTGGAAGATCTTATGTGGAAGACTTTAGAATAACATTGATTCTGGTCGAAAAGCATGACCAGAACTTGCCTAATCTCATGAATTCAAAAAAAAAATCAAAAAAATCAAAAAAATCAAAGTCAAAATATAAAAAAAGAAAAAGGAGAGGCCAAGGCGAAAACCCGCAAAGGGCGCTTTGACCAAAGGTGGATCTGAGTTGAAAACCCGAAAAAGGACGACTCAAATTTTGAGCACAATGGGGCATGGACGTCACCATTATCGAAGACTTCTAATGGGCATTGTTTCATATTGAGAGGCTACTTCATGAGCTAAAGGCATCGTATACCGATACAGAATTTCAGAGAAGAGAGTATTGGAGAATGCATTGAGGTTAAACAATAGCACGATAGCTGAAGTCTCAAATTAGCTCAGAAGTGGACACCACGATTCGTCACTGAAGCTCCTAGAGTTGAACATCAAAAATTGAAGGAAAATGACTGAGACTTACGAGGATCGATGTGAGAAATTACCATTTACCCTCATTGTTTGTCGAACATCGGTATTGGGGCAACACTTCTCTTTTTGGTTTACAGGATTGAGGTAGTTCTACCTATTAAAATCCCCTCGTTGCTTGTTGAAGGGATCCAATCGCAATGTGATCAGTTGGCCCTAGGAAAAGGGTTAAAAGCTATTCATCAGGGTCAGATGTACCATAAATAAATAATATGAGCCCATAATAAACATGCTCGTCTCAGAGAATTCCACAAGAGGGCTGGATGTTGAAAAAGATTCTTCCTTAACGAAAGGATTCTAAAGGGAAATGAATGCCAAACTAGGAAAGTCCCTATGTTGTAAAGAAGACCATTTCTAGAAGAGCACTGATCCTGAGTGAGATTGCTAATCCTATAAACTCAGATCCAGAAACACTTCGAAGAAGGAAGGACCAAGGTGAAAACCTGCAAAAGGGCACTTTGATTCAAAAAAAAAAAAAAAGAAGAAGAAGAAGAAGATGAAAAAATGAAAAATGAAAAAGTAAAAATGGAGAGGCTAAGGGGAAAACCCGCAAAGGGCACCTTAGGCCAAAGGGGATTTGAGTTGAAAACCCGAAAGAGGCGGCTCAAATACTGATCAAAATGGGGCATGAGGTGATATAAGCTGCTCAAGTTTTGTTCATATTGAGGCATGTGTTGATCTTGCCATGCCTGAATCAACAGGAAAGGATAGGCGACATCTTGGGGGCATCGACAGAGCATTGTAGATCTCCTAAACACATGTCCAACTCAAAAGGGTCTTCAGAAAGTTTGTATAGAGAAGTTCAAGCTGTGATATCTGGGGCACCCAATTCTCATGTTATTTGTTGTTCTTGGAATACTTTTTCTTTCTTTCCAAGATATACATTCCCAATTAATTCTTTTGTTGTCCTTCTTCACTATTTTCGATAATTTGTTCTTTCGAGCTATGCTCAGAACCAACTTTATTCTTATCCATTGTTATGACCTTTTTGCAAGCATTGGAATAATGATTAATGGACTAATAAAACTTTCACAAAGGAAGTTTTGCATATTACTCTGAAAAGTTTCTAAATAATACAGGAACCTGAAACAGGACTATTGTTTAGAACATGCCAAATTGGAAGGTTGGAAATTTGAGAAGGAAGAGTCTAAGTTTGGACTTTCTCTTTGGATTTTGTTGACAAATGCAGTGATTGAACAAAATGACAAGATGTCGTGTCAATGAAAAAGCTTAAATAAACAAGCAAGCAATGATCACTAGGCAATAGGAAGAGGTTACCTCGGAGAAGAGAGCCTTCATTTGTGCATGAGTCTTTGAAACGACACCCTGGAAATGGTGTAAGGGGGACCAGAAAGATTAAGATCCTATATCCTTGAATTGTGATAAAAGAAGATTGAGGAAAAACCATATTTCTACCCTTGGATTGTAGTGGGAGAATGATGGTACAAATTTTGTGCCCTAATAGATTAAACTTTAAGGTTTACAGTGGGAGGCAACCAGATTAAGTGTTTCTTTGGATATACCAGACGAGCAAAAAGGCGTTGTAGTACGTCAGTGATAAAACCTTAATAAGTTTTTACGTGATGTTAACCTAAGCATTAAGGAATCATCTTCATGACATCTAGTTAGGAGTATTGGATTCATTTTGATCATGCCATCCTAATCATTAGGCATAATTAGGTTCATTATACAGGTCATGTTCCCTAGAGAACAGATCAGTGAAGACAGCAGATCTTGCCTTCCCGCGTTAACAGCGAAGCAGATCGAAAACAAAACCTTGCCTCTCTCGGTGGTGGAGCTGGTTGAAGACAAAAGATCTTGCCTTCCTGTATTGACAGCGAAGCAGGTCGAAAACACAAACCTTTCCTCTCTCGGTTGTGATGGAGCTGGTTGAAGACAATAGATCTTGCCTTCCTGCATTGACAGCGAAGCAGATCGAAGACACAAACATTTCCTCTCTCGGTTGTGATGGAGCTGGTTGAAGACAAAAGATCTTGCCTTCCTATATTGATAGCGAAGCAGGTCCAAGACACAAACCTTGCCTCTCGGTGGTGATGGAGCTGGTTGAAGACAAAAGATTTTGCCTTCCTGTAATGACAGCGGAGCAAACTAAAGATAACAGATATTGCCTTCCTACGTTGACAGCGAAGCAGATTGAAGACACAAACCTTGCCTCTCTCGGTTGTAGTAAAGCTGGTTGAAGATAACAGATCTTGCCTTCTTGCCTTGACAGCGAAGCAGATCGGAGACACAAATCTTGCCTCTCTCGGTTACAGTGGAACATATTAAAGCCAGAGATCTTATCTCCCTGAGATTACAGCGGAGTAGATTGAAGCTAGTAATCCTATCTCTCTGAAGTTACAGTGGAGCGGATTAAAATAAAGGATCTCATTACTCTGAAGTTACAGTAGAGTAGATCGCATCAGGATTTACCTCCCTGTGACTACAGTGGAGTACATTGAAGTCGATAATTCTATCTCCCTAGTTGGCAGTGGAATAGATTGAAGATCATAGATGGCAGATTTTACCTCCCTGTGACTACAGTGGAGTACATTGAAGCCGATAATTCTATCTCCCTGGTTGGCAGTGGAATAGATTGAAGATCATAGATGACAGATTCTACCTCCCTGTGACTACAGTGGAGTACATTGAAGTCGATAATTCTATCTCCCTAGTTGGCAGTGGAATAGATTGAAGATTTCAGATCTTGCCTTCCTAAACAGTAGTGAAGTAGATCAAGTAATGGCAAATTTTACCTCCTTGTGACTACAGTGGAGTACATTGAAGCCGATAATTCTATCTCCCTGGTTAACAATGGAATAGATTGAAGATTTCAGATCTTACCTCTCTAAAGTTGCAGTAGAGCAGATCGCAGCTAGTCTTATCTTCCTGATATTGCAGCGGAGCAGACTAAAGCAACGAATCTCACCCCCTAAAGTCGCGGCAAAGTGGATTGAAGCTACAAGTCGTATCTTTCTGAAGTGTAGTGGAATGGATCGACACGACAAGCCACAGTGGATTGAAATAAAGCTCCTTGAAGTGAGGCGTTAGAGAAGTCAAGACTCAGCGAGACCGGGCAAAAATTGGTCTTTCTTAGTCTTTGCTCTGTTTTCGTTACACGACAACGAGCAAAGAGGGGCAGCTGTACAGACCAATTTTAGCCCGGGCTTAAGGCCCAATTAACCCAAACCCATTTCTACCAGCCCAAAATAAACAAAAAATAGAGAAAGAAAGAAAACCTAATCGGTCCTGACTACTGCCGCCGTTCCTCTGACCACCGACGCACGGCCTCACCTGCTCCACCAACTCCTCTGACTCCCTGCAAGATGAAACCAAACACGCAAAGCAGAGACAAAAATAGATAAAGAACTCATGTAAAATGGCTATAAAAAGCCAAGCAAAATCAGTTGTAAGGGGGGGTTCGGAGCCCTTTTGAAAAGAAAAAAAACAAAGAGATAAAAAAAGGTGACCTTTTTAGTGTCTAAATCTCTTCTCTCTTTATTGTTTATTTTTTATCTTCTACACTAAATAACAAACGAAAAACCAAAAGAACCTTACCTGCGCCGCACCGGAGAGGAGAAGACGAGCGGTTTCCCCTCGATCTTCGGGTCTCCGGCTCTTTTTTCGGGGATTTGGCCCTAGATCCGTACCCTAGGGACGCTAGGCTTCAAAAAGGGACCGAAAAGGTCCGATTTTGGACCTCCGGCCGCCACACGCGGTGGCTCTACGGCGGAGACTCGCCGGAAGCCTTGGCCGAGCCATCTCCGGAATCGGAGCCTGAGAAAAATGAAAAAGAGAGAGTTTTCTCTCTTTTTTTTCAATAAAATGATGAAGCAGTGTTGTTTTTAGCTTTTTTTTTATATTTATATTAAACACAAAACGGCGCCGTTTTAGCAAAGGGGGATCCGCGCGTCGACCCGACCCGACCCGTAGGATCCGCGTGTTTTAGTTTTTTGGGCAATTTATGCGCGCAGTCCCTCTGATTCGCGGTGTGTTTCAATTTGGTCCTATTTTGTTGTTTTATTTTATTTTGATTTAGCCCTAATATTTTACTTTTGTTTTATTTTAGTCCATTGAGGTGCTGCGTTTTGGGATTTTGGGTTTATTTTCTGTTTCGGTCCTTCCCTTTTTTACGCGCGTCGCAATTGGATCCCTTTCGTTTTCCTTTATTTCGAATTGGCCCTATATGTTTTATTTCATTTCGATTTAAGGCCCTTTTTTAGCATATTTTATTATTTAGTCAATTTTTGTTAACTTTATTATTATTATTATTATTATTATTATTATTATTATTATTATTATCATCTTTACTATTATTAGTATTGGTATTATTGTTGTTACTTTTATATCTCTATTCATATATACTTATGTATTTTTAAATATATATATATGCCTTATTATTATCATATAAGTGCTTGTATATATACATGTACATATTTTACATATAATTTGTTTAATATATATACGTATACTCATATTTCTTTTTATATATATCTATATACATATACATATTTTTATTTTTATAAGTATATATATTTATATGTATGTATTTATATGTTTTTGTATATCTTAATTTGCATAGACATATACATACATGTTTTCAATATACTTTAAACATATATATATAAATTAACGTATTTATTTGTATACGTAGGTATATTTTCATTATTTTTAAACTTTAATTTGTACATACATATTTTCATGCGCCTACTTTATATATGCATTTCATTATTTTCATATTCCATAATTTTATACACCTATATATATGTGTACATATTTTTATCTATATGCATATTTTTTTATATTTTAAAGTATACTCTATATATATATTGTAATTTATGAATACACACATATTTTATTTTTTGTCTATACATATAAATATATATATCCCTTTAAATTTTAATTGTATTCACTATTTATTTATTTCATTTTCATTATTATTTTGAACGAATGTTTAATTTATTTGTTTATATATATATATTGTTATTTTATATGATTGTAGGTTTGACTTTTATTTATTTTATATTGTTGCTATCGCTCGTATCATTTTTACACTTTTGTATTCATTATGATTTTGTCATGTATAACAATGTAATTTGCTTTCACATTTTTACTACGACTTCATGTTTTTATTTCACTCGATAATAAAATTTGTTTAAAAAATGATATTTTGTGTTTAGATTCGAGAGGATCGTACCCTAACTTACTGGGTTTCGATTTCCACAATAAATCTAAATACACTAATCTTTTCAAACTCAAATTTTGAAACGATCTCGGGAATTAAGAAAAGATCGTGTCCTAACTTACTGGGCATGATCCCTTTCCTAAACCCGAGATAATAAAATATCTTTTAAATAAGTAAAATTCTGGCATTCATTCACGTATTGGGAATTTGAGACATTGCATTCTAACTTACTGGATATGATTCTCTTTCTCGAATAATGTGAAATATGCCCATTTTCCTGAAAATTTTCAACGTTTTAATACAAGGATCGTATTTTTTAATTCTTCTAAGTTTTCAATTTTCGACATTAAGACATTAAGTAATCCACTAAGGTACCAATTTTGGGCGTATCGAGGGTGCTAATCCTTCCTCGTGCGTAACCGACTCCGAACCCGTTTTCTGAATTTTGCGGACCAAACTTGTTGTTTTAATAAAATCAAACCGTTTATTAAAAACGACCGCTTTTCGAGGTGATCCAATCACACCTTATAAAAAGGATTGGTGGCGACTCCTGTTTCATTTTTTTCAAAACCCAAGTCGACCCCGTTTTTATCCAAAAAAAATGGTGTCAACAATTTTGGTGGGGCCAAGACTGGTATTCAAGTAAAAGTCTCTCAACCACGATGACTCCAAATTTCGAAATTGGTTCAAATGTTTAGGGAAGAAGTCCACTTTTACCTTTTCCAGTGTGTTCATATTTGTTTGTTCGTAAGTATTAAAAACACATGTTTATGAACATATAATTCAACATGTTCATGAAACAACAATAAATATGTATAATATTTTTAGATATAAAATATTCAAATACAAATATTAATCATTGTTATAAATAAAATAATTACACAAACAATAATAATTGAAAAACAAATTAATTTTAACTGAAGATAAAAATAATGAAATATGATATGCAAAGGCATGATAACGGTGAATGAAAGGGTTCCCAACATATTGAACCCAAAAAAAGAGAAAGGGTCCCAACAGCCCTATATTTCCGATGAACAAATCTCTAATTAATTAAGGACATCAAATACCAAGATTGCCATAAAAGAAGTTGAACTCAAACCACAGAACACGCCTGCTCATAGGGTCAAAATAGTAGTCCAAAATTTTGTAAAATCAGAATTGAACAGCCCACACTGCCCCCGAAAAAAGTGGTAGATAAGGCAAGTGGGTAAAGACAAGGGACCCTCTCCAAGCAACGCCCAAAAAGACCGTTGGCAACAGCTGTATGGCATCTAAAGTTGAACTTAAAGCCACCCTGTCCCAACTAACGGGCAGCCCAAACCAATAATAACTAAATTAAAAGTTAAATGGAAACTTTATTTTTTCGACACTAATTGAAAACTGGCCAGCACGAGATGTATATAAATGGGGCTTTATGGCACCCCCATTACTGCTTGTCTCCAATTCATATTCCTCACTTTTGCAACAAAATCCACCAAGAGACTACACCAACAAATGGAGGCATTGAGGATAAGACTATTTTTGGCTATGATGGTGGTGTTGATGGCCATCTCAGCGGTCCAATATGTTGCGGCAGCTGATGCACCGGCCCCTACTCCTACCTCAGATGCCACCGCATTCGTGCCGACGGCATTTGCTTCCCTTGTCGCTCTTGCGTTTGGTCTCCTCTTTTAAAATGGATGAATTGTATTGGTTGTTGATATTTCAATATTGGGGGTTATGTAGAGTTCTTTTGTCTTCTTTTATTCTTTCTCTCTAAAGGCCATACAATTCTTATGAGTCCTTCGTTTATGGAGATGGAAAAAAGATAGAGAAAAGGTGGAGATTTTTTTTCTTTTTCTACTTTAATTTTTCCTTATGACAATTGGTTGATGTATTCGTTGTTTTGATTTTAATGTATATTTGATGTGATTTGTTTGTTGGTGACCTAATGAAGTTTTTGTTTGCTTATAATTTCTAGTTCACCTCTTAATTTTATTAGTTTTTGTTTGCTTGTGATCTAATAAAATTTATGATTTGCATAGTTCACAACTCAGACAGGGAATTATCTAATTTTTATATTTTTATAAATTAATAATAATTTATTCATAGTGAAATTTGAATTGTAAAATATTTTCATTTTCCATTTGAACTAAAGCAATATCTTAATTTTATATTATTTTTATAAATATATTTGTTATTTAATTTTTATATATTTATATATCTCTATTTATTATAGTGAAAAATACAATTTAATTTTGACTGCTTACAAGAGGAATGGAGAGAAAATGTGACATGATTTTTGACACAAACACAAGGGCCGAAGACGATCCAGAGGAGAAAGGAAGAGCGTGAGTAGAGCAAGAACATGAGGACACTTTCATTAGTATTTTATATACAAGTTAATTTGTTTTTTTCTCTATGTGATGCCAATGTATTGATTTCACTTTGTTGTGTATGATGTACTCAATGCTTGGATACAATTTTTTTTTGTCTTACGAGCTTCTTCCTTATGATGTGTATTTGGTTCTTTGACTCTCATATCTCTTTAATCTCTTTTGTTATTTATTTTTAGAGTAATAAGTTATAAAGGGGAGTTTGGTGATTCATCTTGATTTCACTTTGTTGAGCATAGTTTAAAAAGTTTTTGTATATAAGGAAATATTTTCGGGGTTAATATAATCTGTGATTCTTTTACCTTGTTGGGAGAGATTTCATCGATTATATTTAATCACGAGACATCCTTCTCAAAATTGAGTGAATAAAAATTTTAGTTTAAAAACTCCTATATTTTGTCGATTCGAGAGATGTAGGAAGATGTTAAATACTTACATTATTTGTTATTTGGGTTAATATTTGGTACACTCATAGTTTACTTTTTTTTATTCCACATGTAGCCTTGAAAATCTATTATGTCTCTTTTTTTAAAATATTTACTTTCTTAATATTTTACTATACCCTTATAATATACTTGTCAACTACCTAACCTTGTTTATGAAGTCTAAAAATTCCACTGCAATGTACCAAAGATTTTCTCTTGTTATGCATACATACGTATCACTACAGCAAAATAGCCTTTTAGCGGCGTTTTTTTAGGCCTTTAGCAGCATTTTTAAGCGCCACTAAAAGTATTAGCGGCGCTTTCACAAGCGACGAAAAAAGTGCCACTATAGACAACACCGCTAAATTTAGCGACGTTTATGTGAAAAACGCCGCTAAAAACCATGACCTTTAGCGACGTTTACCTTTAGCGGCGTTTGCCTTTAGTGGCGCTTTTAACACAAACGCCGCTAAAGAACATGACCTTTAACGACGCTTCTCACAAAAACACCGCTAAAAACATAACATTTAAAAAATATTTTAATCAAATAATATTTATTTTTATGATAAATATTATATTATGTTTTATTTTTTAAATTTGAACTTTAAATATACTTTTAAGGATAAATAAAAACTATTATTTAAATTAAATTTTCTATGAAAATTTTAACTTTAAAACTAAATATAAAAATTAATGAATTTAGTTTTAAAATTTAAAATAATAAATTAATAACACAATTAAAATCAAAAAGTTAGAACTCAAGTTGTCATAAATATTAAAGTAAAAATAAAAATTTAGAATCAAAACTAAAATAAATAATACATATGAGAAACAGACTGACTAGTTGAACCTACCTATAACTATACACATTGCAATGTAATAAAAAATACAATTCAATTTCTTAATCAAGTAAATCTTGGTAATAAAAGATATAATACATTTACTTAATCAAGGAAATCTTGTAATGAACTCAAAGCAATGAGCCTTAGAGAAAAACTTTTGAGCATGGCTTCGAATTTGAACAGCAGATTTTGTGCCTACATGCTTATTATTATTGGCAGGCCCCATTCTCTTTACATAACTACAACAGCTGTACTGGCAAAAGCAAAACAAAACAAAACATGCTGACTTCAACAATAATGCAGCGTGTGTCAGGCAAATGTTTAAATTTAAGTCAATTCTTAACTTATTCTCTACAATACCAGGGCACAGCTTGAAGGAACTCAACTTCCCTGTAAACCTACGAGTGATTAATTTTAAGAGTAAAAACAATTGAGCATGTCAGCTCTAATAAGAGTGGAATGATCGGGATTAATAAATTAGAATCAAAATTTGCATTCAACCTATGGCTCATGCAAACGCCTTCAAGACGTGGCATCTGGGATTCAAATCCCAACATCATAACCATTTTTGTATATCTAATGTTATATAAAATGGGGTACAACAAAGGATGAGAAAACTTACTCATTATTATTGGCCGGCCCCATTCTCTTTACTGTTTATGGAATTGCCATAATGAAATGATGAATCCAACCATCCGGTAGTCTTTGCTTTTTCAACATATGCTAGAAACTGTTTTCGGGCATGAGCAGAACATTATCCTTTGCCAATCAGAGGGGAAAATTAAGATATAAACTTGACCGCCTTGCACATTGGTCTGCAACGCAAACCATTCTACCACCTCCAATGTAGAATTCAGTTCAAAACTCAATAGAATATCAGAAACTCAAATATTCAATATACAGCATAATCGACATACCTTTTCCAAAGAAGTAAGCATTTGCCCCTGCAATTGAAGAGAAATGAATTATAAACTTTATCTAACATAAGAGAATACTACCTCAACCAAAAAATATGTGAGAACAAACCCTCCCCAACATGAAAAGAGACGACAAAACCTATTTTGGTACAAAAAGAGCATCCGAAAAGCTGTAATACATTTCTAATTCAGCTGGAAAAAGAAACATAGTCCATTAAATTACAATAATAATTACAATCAATGCATTCCACTGTAGATACAAACGTGATCAATTATTACAATGAACTATCTGACTGATAACTAATAACTAATATATATGTATGAACAAATCCACAAAATAAATTAGAATAAATATAGAGAAAACTACATCCAATGACACTTAAACAAGGGATCAAAAAATTCCCCTAATTTCCTTTCTACTACTAAGTTATGACCTTATCATAAAAAAGAAATAAATAGTGATAAATCTTTGAATAAAAGATACATAAACTTAACCAAATGTTGAGTACTTGTGGTAATCGATCAAATTCTGAAATCAATTATGGTATCGCTTGCATGAACATGAGAAGGCTGTTAAACAAACAATGAAGGAACTAAGCAAGTATTTAAGTAAAATAGGTAACCTTACATCTGCTTATGCTCATTATGGAGATACGACTTTTCGCAGTACTCAGCAGCTAAATAAAGCTGGGGCCTTAAGTTCTTGAGCTCCCATAAAATCAAAGGGTCAACTAATCAATTAGTATAACAATGAAATGCTGGGAAGCTCAAAAACTCGTGAAGACAAATTTTGACATTAACAAGGTGAACAAGTTAACAAACTAAATTAAAATCTTAACGCTTGCAGATGTTAGATTTAGATACATGAATTTTCCAATTTTCTTCTAATAAGATATTATTAGATAATACAATATGAAAGCTTTTCCATTGCATAATTCAATTCGAATTCGCATTCTACTTAGACTAATACCATGGCTCTAAACTCAATAATGGGAATTAAGCGATTCTTTTTCTTCAATAAACACAATAAGAGCCATATCTAACTTACAATAGATTCATCCATTGCTGCAAGTCTACTTTCTAGCTTTGAAACATATCTAACTTTAGTCATAAATGTAAAGATCTACCAATATTAAACCGTGAAGCCTTATTATTAAGTCGCCAAAAATCAAAAGGAAAAAAAACACAATAAATCAAGATACATTTCCAGTCATAATAATTACAGAAAACAGAAACAAATGGGTTGAATATTGAGGACAAACTTGGAATCATCTGTTAATCTACCATCGTAAGTAAACCGAGACAAAAGAGCCAATCATGTGACGAACTAACAAAGAGTAACAAGAGTACCAAGCAAGAAGAACAAATTATAATCCTAGTTTCGATAACATATTAAGCATCTAACCTAAAAACAATTGGCTATTGGGAAGGTTTAACTTTAAATAATGTGGGATAACACCAATTTTAACGTATGGCATCATATGTGAAGACAAAACCCTTTCCAAATGGTTTAACATAAGAATTTTATTTCATATTCAAAGAGAGAAAAGAAAGGCTTAAAGCTAGCAACTAAAAGAAGATACCCTCGTAATCAAGGCCCCCCCAAAACATTAATAAGAATAATAAGGAAACAAGTGCTTGTAAATTGTAATAATAAAGGGTGTTGGAAAGCAGTTGAGCCTTTGCAGGGCAGCTCATTTGCTTCTTGTGTTGGTGCTGACAAATCCATATTCTTGAGAAAGCACCAACAGAATCATATGTTCATTATGTTAGCTGTAGAAGAATGTTCACTAGATTTAGTGATGCCATAGTTTTGTTCTTAGATTCCTAATCTATATCAAAATTAAATGCCTTTGTCTTTTGCAATTACTGTAGAACAATTTCTACTGCAACAACAAAAAAAAAGTCAAGTGAAGCCAACATTGATATGAAAAAACAAATTTACATCATCATATCTTTGAAAGTTAAAATCTAACCAAGTAGCTAGCTGCTAGTGGCTTTTGTAAATGGAGGCAAAAACTAAATTAAAATTCCATGACTGGTAAACAAATTTCACAAAAGAAAAAGAAAAAGAAAAAGAAAAAGAATGAAGTAGTTTTACTACTTCTTCAACCATAGGAGGCAACAAAAACTTAGTAGCAAATTTCACAAAATTTCTTAATTTCTCTCTAAAGCTTTCTTCCTTTTATTCAAAGTAGCTTACCAGTTTTGGAGACTAAAACCCAACCTTCCTACTAATTACAACATAAAAGTGCAAAAAAGAAAAGCCCTTTAGTGCCAAAACACCATTACAATCAAGTTTCTCTATTAAGTTTTGCATTGTCAAAGCGAAGGATGGGTAAAGAACATACAGTTTTGGAGATTTTGGAGTAGTCACCGGTGAGGATATTGTGACCGGTAGACATTTAAGTATCAGCTGCTATAACACAGTAATCAGTCCTAGCGATAGCAGCGCAATATCTGCAATTTAGGAAAGCAATAGCATATCTGCAATTTGATATTAAGTTGTTAACAAATTGGGGTATCGTGTCTTATAGAATATAAATTCAAGTGGCAATTAAGTACAAAAAAATGGTTCAAATACGAATTAAATACTTTTAGATAAGATAAATGGATCAACTATATATTAACCCAATTTTAAATGAAAAATTAGACTATATGACTTCCACATTGTGACTCAAGAAAAAAAATTAAACCTTAAATAATGCATAAAATATCTCAAGGCTTCATTTGATTTCAAGAAGTAGAAGTCATTCTCATTTTTGTGAAACGGAAACATTAAAGAATTGTGTTTGATTAAAAATTTTCAAATAATTTGAAAATTAAAAGAAGAATGGTTGTAAAGTTTAAAAGACTCACACCCTTAGCACATCTATAGGAATTTGCAAATCAAGTCACCAGCTTCTCACTTATACCCCCGAATGAACAACAACAACCTCCAAACCAATTATCAGCAACCTCTCGCCAATCACTTGATGGCATTTCCACAAAATTTCTACATAAATAAATCAAAACTCCCAACAATCTAGGGTTTTCTTGAGTTTTAGAGAGAGGCAGAAGATATATTTTTTCTTGAGTTTCCGAAAACATAAGTGGACCGGCTTTCAACACTTCTACTAAAAATGGGGAAAAACTTTGCATCAATACTATGCAATTCCCCTAGCTAAGGAAGAAAACCACAGTTCGATATTCATTCTTTGGTACAAAACAAACCACAGTTGGGAATAGGGGAAGGGTTAAGAATTAAAAAACAAAAAACAAAAACAATTGTACATCATTTAAAACTAGCACCAGAAAGGACCATTCTCGAACATTATCACAAGTCATAAAAGCACTAACAGCAAACTATATACCTTGAATGTATTCTCTCATTAACCCAATAAACGAAAGCTGTTAGGTGGCCATGCCTAACAAAGAAGAGATAAAAAAATGCTTTAAGTGCTTTGCAAAATTGGACCAATAATAAGAAACATATAAAATAAATAGAAAGATTAGGTAAGTACTGCAAATCATAATCCATTTGAGCGGAAACTTTAAGTGAAGACATGCTTTAGGATTTCCTTGCTTCTCCCTAACACCAACGTCCAAACCTAATAACTTAAAAAAAATTCAATCAACAAACAGAAGGCGAATTGGAGCCAGAAGAATAGGGTTTTTTATTATTATTGTCTTCATAGTAATTTATGCAAGAAATTCCAAAGTCATGAAGAATTAAAACAGAAAGTCAAGTAGATAGAAATAAATGATTGAGAAGAAGTTGAGAAAACTTTACCTTGGGTATGTTGAAGGAAAGAATGAGGCTTCAGAGTCACATGAGAAACAAATAAAGATGGCTTTTGCGTAATGAAACATGTATGTTAGGTGTTGAAATTAAAAAAAAAAAAAAGGGGAAGATGATGATGAAGACAATGGTGGTAGAGAGAAACACTTAAAGCGTGTTTTGAGGATACCAATTTTAGGGGGGAAAATTAGGGTTTCAGGGGGAAATTTTGGGATAAAGCGCCGTTTTTAAGAGTGATATGATTTTTTGCGGCATTTTTCATAAAAACGCCGCAAAAAATTATTTTATTTTGAATAAAATGATGTCGTTTTGTTCTGCTAAAATTTTTTAATTTTCTCTGCTAAAAATTATTAATTAAGTAATTTTATAAAACATTTTTTATTACTATTTTTTATAAATTGATTTTTTATAAAATAAAAAAATCAAGTACTCTCAAAATAAATATATTATATTTTAATAAGAAAACAAATGATAAAATAACTGTAATTAATTATTAAGTTAGAATTATCCAATGTAAGCAATCAATCTCTCACATATCAAATTTATATTAAAGATTGAGACGTTAATCATAATTTTAAATTATTCTTTTCCGATCTAATCTCCATTTTATTAGAGATATTTTTTTCTAACTAAAATATAATTACTATTATTTTGCTAGATGTTCGATGTGGAATGATTTAGTACTTGTATTTCATTTTTATTTGTTATAATTTGGTCCTATCCAAAATAGATAGTTACCTATCCATATCAATCTGTTACCTTTTTTTTTATCAATGTTTTTTTTTAAATCTTATATTTAAATATATCAAATGGTTTAGATTAAATATTTTTAAATATAAAATTTCATCATTTAACAAATCTCAAGTAAACTTTAAATCCTAAATCATTTAATATATATAAAATTTATCTATTATCTCTTAAAAAATTTAAACTATAATCACAATTTTAATATATTAAAATTAATATTATCTCTTTTACAATTATATAAGAAATTATTTAATATATAAATTAAAAAATACTAATTAGTCTAAACCCTAAGCCCCTAACCCCAATCTCCTAAACCGTAAATCATAAAAGATAAATCTTAAACCCCTAATCTCTGACCCTGACCCCTAAACTTGCTTAAACCCCAACCCTTAAACCATAAACCATAACCATAATCCCTAATACATAATCCATAAACCTTAAAATAGTAACTCTTAAATCTTAAACCCTAAAATATAAACCCTAAACTATAATGATAATTAATTCATAAACCCTAAACCTTGAATCCCAACCTTTAAACCATAATCTCTAATCTATAATCCTTAAATCCATACTCCGTAAACCTTAAAATAGTAACTCCTAAACTGCCTTAAATCTTAAATTAATCATATACCCTAAACCAAAAACCCTAAACTATAGTGATAATTAATTCAATATTTTAAAATTAATACTATTTCTTTTACGATTATATAAAAAATTTAATATATAAATTAAAAAACAATCAGTAATCATATACCCAAAAAACTTTAAAATTATTTTAAATAATAGTATTTTAATTTTTCCATGTGTTTTATTTTCAAATTATTTCTACCTGTCATTATTTTTTTCTGAAGATTTTAAATATTCAAGTAGAAATAAATTGAACTTTATTTAATTAAAAAAATAAACCAATTAAGATAAAATGTTTTTAGCGACGCTTTTCCAAAAACGCCGCTAAAGCCCCTAGCATTAGTGGCGCTTTTCCAAAAGCGCCGCTAAAGACCCGAAAGATTAGAAAATGATGCCGTCGGGCTTAGGTTTTTGCGGCGCTTTTCCTAAAAACGCCGGTAATGCTCAATCTTTAGTGGCGATTTCCATAAAGCGCCGCTAATTCTCGATTTTTACCGGTGTTTTTTGTCCAAACGCCGCTAAAAGTACCGCTAAAAGCCTATTTTGGTGTAGTGTACATTCAAAACTCGATTCACTCAAAAATAATAATAATAAATTTGGTGGTTAATATATTTCCTTTCATTATTTTATGGGAATGTGATTAAATAGTAACTAGAAAATCTTTAATTTTGAGACTTGTGACAACACATAATTTACAGGGTGTCAATTTTGGGCATCACATGGGTGCTATAACTTTCCCTACGCGTAACTAATTCTCGAACTCAATTTTATTCTAATTTTTAAATGTAGGTCTAAAAATGATCTTTTAAAAAAATGTAAAGCTTTTTTTTAAAGAGAAGGTAATTTTATAGAAGACTAATCACACCTAATTAAAAGACCGGTGGTGAAAAACGCCGCTATAGGTCGACCATTAGCGGCGCTTTTTGAAAAACGCTGCAAACAAGTTAAGCACAATGTTGTTGTTTTATGTTGAGCTTTAGTGGCATTAACAACGCTTTCTGGAAACGCCGCTATAGATCGAGCATTAGAGGCGCTTTTTAAAAATCGTTGCTACAGATCGAGCATTAGTGGCGCTTTTTGAAAAAATGCCGCTATAGGTCGACTATTAGCGACGCTTTTTTAAAAACGCTGCAAAACAATTAAACACAACGCCGTCGCTTTGTGTTGAGCTTTAGTGGCATTAGCGGCGCTTTTTAGAAAGCGGCGCTTTATCAAAAACGCCGCAAAAAATTTTTATCTATTTTAACTGGTTTATTTATATTAATTAAAATAAAATTTATTTTTAATTGAATATTTAAATTCTTCAGAAAAAATAATGACACGTAGAAAAAATTTGAATGTAAAAACATAGAAAAATATTTGTTAAAAATGAAAAAAATTAAAATACTATTATTTAAAATAATTTTAAAGTTTTTTGGGTACATAACTGATTTTTTTTAATTTATATATTAAATAATTTCTTATATAATCGTAAAAGAGATAGTATTAATTTTAAAATATTGAATTAATTATCATTATAGTTTAGGGTTTATGGTTTAGGAGTTACTATTTAAAGGTTTATGGATTATGGGTTTAGGGATTATGGTTTATGGTTTATGGGTTGGGGTTTAGGGTTAGGGGTTAAGGGTTTAGGGTTTAGGGTTTATGTTTTATGATTCAAGGTTTAAGGGATAGGGGATAGGGGTTTAGGGTTTATATTAATTAGTATTTTTTTAATTTATATATTAAATAATTTCGTATATAATTGTAAAAGAGGTAATATTAATTTTAATATATTAAAATTATCATTATAGTTTAAGGTTTAGGGTATATAGTTTAGGGTTTAAGGTTTAGGAGTTACTATTTTAAGGTCTATGGATTATGGGTTTAGGGATTATGGTTTATGGTTTATGGGTTGGGGTTTAGGGGTTAGAGGTTAGGGGTTAGGGGTTTAGGGTTTATATTTTATGATTCAAGGTTTAAGGGATAGGGGATAGGGGTTTACGGTTTATATTAATTAGTATTTTTTAATTTATATATTAAATAATTTCTTATATAATTATAAAAGAGATAATATTAATTTTAATATATTAAAATTATCATTATAGTTTAAATTATTTAAGAGATAATAGATAAACTTTATATATATTAAATGGTTTAGGATTTAAGGTTTACTTGAGATTTGTTAAATGATGAAATTTTATACAATCAATTAATACTTTTATATTTAAAAATATTTAATCTAAACCATTTGATATATTTAAATATTAGATTTTAAAAAAAACATTGATAAAAAAAAGGTAACAGATTGATATGGATAGGACCAAATTATAACAAATAAAAATAAAATACAAAAATAAAAATGAAATACAAAAAAATTATAATTTTATCTAATTCTTTTAAATATTACTTAAAATTTAAAAAATTATTTATTTAAAATTTATATGAAAGATACAATAATTCAATATAAAAATTTTAAAATAGTCGAGCGTGAACAGGAGAGATTCCCTGCAACAAAATAATGCGTGAACAAGAAATATTTCCTGCAAGAAAAGACAAGTGAATAGTTCTGTAATTTGTATTTTTGTAATCAGAGAATATATTCTCTGAAAATTTTTATTCAAAAGTTTCAAATGTAATGATTTAGATGATGTAAAGAGAGAATAGCCCTCTATAAAAGGCTATCAGTTTGTGAATGAAGGGCAGAACTCGATTTTACCCATTTGAGTTGTTTCTCCAAAAAGTTTCTCAAAGTTTCTCAAAACTTCTAAGTTTACAAAATTTAATTTTTAAGTTTCCAAATTTTCAAATTAAGTTTCCAAATTTTCAAATTAAGTTTTCAAATTTTGTTTCCAAACTTAAGCTTTCAAATTACAAATATATCATTACCAATCTGGTCCTCAGATCCTCGGGACTTTCTGGTATCAGAGCCAAAGAGGAGCAGGTATTTCTAAGTTTAAGAGAATATTCACTTTGTTTTCAATATTTCTGAGTTCGGGTTTAACTATCTTCATTAATGTATTATTATTTTGCTGAGAATTGATATAGTGTCCAGTTAGCCGTGGGTTAGGCATGTCAAGGACTAAGTATCCCTGTAAGCAACTTAATTAATTCAGAGATTTAGATAGTAGAACCCCCTGTAGGAAATAAGAAAACAAAAAATGTTTCCTTTCCTTAGAAGAACCAATTCTTCTGCTAGCTTTGTTTCTAATCAATCCCAAGAATCTGACCAAACCTCAAACAACACTGTTAATGAACAAGAAGAACATTATGAAAATATTCCCCAAAGATTTGATAATTGGACTCTTCCAAGAGTTCCAACAAACCAAGTTTACAAAAAAACAACTTTTGAAAATTTAAATGCTTTTTGCAATTATGTTATAAAAACAAAAGAAAGGAGTTTACCTATTCAAAAAGAATATGAAACATTAGATAAAGTCGTCATTAATAAACTCAAAGAACAAAGATACAAATACATCCATTTTTGGATTAGTCCAGGTTGGAGTCAAACCTCTTAGTGTTGAAGCCACTAAAAATACCTTAATATTAGTAGTCTTAAGAGACCAAAGACATATTATGTTTAATGACTCATTATTAGGAACTATAGAAACAAGCCTATGTACATGCCCAATACATTTTAATTGTTATCCAAATTTTATGGTTTCTTTGACTGATAAAAATATTTTACAATCTTTGACACTCTAAATACATACCCATAACTACAAAATGCTTCCTGGTACAGAAGTATTAACTTTGGTTTATAGACTCCATTTCAAATCTATGTATTCTGTCGTTAATACCAAGGCTTTACTCCAAAGCCCAAAAAGAGAAACCCTCTTAATAGAGACAGACACCACAACATCTCATACCACAATCCCCAGAACAATACAATGGCATGAGATAAACCTTCCTGATAAGTGGAAACTTGAAGGTGCTACAGACCTTGTAGCACCAACCCCCATAAGAAACACTTCATTAAGTGAAATTTCGTAGCACCAAGATGGCACAGTTGAATTAAAATTCAATAGGCCACAAAGAATGCCTCCAAGACACTCCTTCGAAATAGGAAGTACCAGCACAACTTTTAGGAGATTAAATATAGAAGAAGAGTCAAATCCAGAAACACAAACAGTAGATTTTAGGACAGCCAGAGCCTCTGTCTCTTCTATCCCAACAACATTTAGGACCAATTTACAAGGAATAGATAATTCCTCAAATATAGCTCAACCTATCTATGCCAGACAGGAAGAGAGTCCCCAAAATTCACCTAACATGTCACCAACTTATTCATCAATGACTAATAATGTAAGACAAAGAGAAAATTCAGAAATATTTGTTTTAGAAAAATTGTTTGAAATAAATAAAGAATGGTGTAGAAAGCACTTCTATTCCAACAAAATAAGCAAAAAAGAGAAGATTACTTTAAAAATTATAATGATAAAAAAGAAAGCATTCTTCAAGAATATTGTGGATTTATGAATACTCATAAAGTCCATATAAAATTCTTTGAATGGTTTGAAGAATATTATTTAGGATCTGTTAATACAATAAGACATAATACTAGATGACAGACTAATAAAGGAGAAGTTGAATCTCGACATCCCCCTTAATGGAGGTTCAATATCTTCATAAGAATACTGGAATAAAAGCAAACCCTTTAAGAATGAGAGCTCCTGATGCAGGAGAACAAATCTCATCAAAAGATATCAAAATGATGGTAGAACAAAACAATTATACAAATATTAATTTTCATACAATTGGAAAACAATTAGATTATATTGTGAATCTAGTAGAGAGTCAACCAATCAAGAAAGAACCAGTAAAAGAGATAATCGAAAAAAGTTCTAAAGAACCAATATTCACACCTTATGAGATTCCAAAAGCTTTCCAAAAATCCTAAAATGATTTCCTAACAGAAATCTAAAATAGACTTAATGCTTTAGAAAACTACAAGTCTGAATTAATTGCCCCTAATACCCCAATACAAACCCAATATTCAGTAAATACATTACACCAATCCTCCCAATTTGACTCAGATTAGTCAGATCAACAACAAATTAACAAGATGGCTTGGAAAGAACCAAAAAGATTATATTATCCAAAAATCACTGCACCTGATCTTAACATAGAAGAAAAACCTGTTTTCCAAAATAAATACAATGCTAATACAATCTATGAATGGAATATAGATGGAATGTCTGAATACAATATTCTTAGTTTATTACAACAAATGACAATGGTTTCAAATGTTTATAAAACCCAAAATCAAAATGGATTAAACAATGATCATGCTATAGCTAATCTTTTAGTTGCTGGATTTACTGGTCAATTAAAAGGATGGTGGGATCATGCACTCACTAAAACCCAACAAGAAGAAATTTTAAAAGCAATAAAAAAAGATGATCAAGATAGAATTATTTTAGACGAACAAGGAAGAGAAATCCAAGATGCAGTAACAACTTTAATTTTCTCAATCTCTAAACACTTTATTGGAGATCCTTCTCATCTTAAAGATAGAAATTCAGAATTATTATCAAATTTAAAATGTAAAAAATTAACCGATTTTAAATGGTATAAAGATGTCTTTATGACTAGAGTTATGCAAAGATCTGATAACCAACAACCATTTTGGAAAGAAAAATTTCTAGCAGGACTTCCCACTTTATTAGGAGAAAAAGTTAGGAATCAAATAAGAGAAAATTACAAAGGTATTATTCCATATGAAAAGCTTACATATGGTGAACTAATTAGTTTCACCCAAAAAGAAGGATTAAAAATTTGTCAAGATTTAAAATTACAAAAACAACTCAAGAAAGAAAGATATCAATGTAGAAAGGAATTAGGATCATTCTGCCACCAATTTGACATCAGGAATGAACCTTCTTCTTCAAAACATGTTGCCCTGAAAAGCCAAAAAATAGGAAAAAGAATATTTCAGAATATTATAAAAAACCTAAATATAAAAATACAGAAAAGGGAAGAAACAACAAAAAACAAAAAACAAAATTGATAAAACAATAAAATGTTATAGATGTGGAAAACTAGGACATATCTCAAAATATTGTAAAATCAAAAGAAAAATCAATAACTTAAATTTAGAAGAAGAGATAGAACAAAAATTAAATGAAATCGATAGAACAAAAATTAAATGAAATCCTATTAGAAACAACTTCTTCTGAAAATGATACATCTACTGAAACAGATGAATTACAAATAGACGAATTACATACAACATCCTAGTCTTCTGGAGATGAAAATGAACCTTCAATTAATATGCTAACTAAAGATCAAGTATTATGATAGAAGTTATTGATAAAATTCAAGACCCAGAGCTTAAAAGAGAATACCTTTTGAAATTAAAATCCTCATTAAAAGATAAACCGGAAAAAGAAAAAGAAATCATTTCTAGTCAATCACAAATGTATAATATACAAGACATAATATTTAATAAATATGAAAAAATAAAACCAAGACAAATTACAAACTCCGAATTACAGTTGGAAATAAAACAGATTAAATCAGAACTTTCTTAGCTTAAAATAGAACAACAAGAAATGAAAGAACAAATGAAGTCCTTAAAACACGAAACCTCAGAAAAAAGTTCATCAGAAACTGAACCTGAACCTGAAGAAAATACACAAGAATATATGATGGTTCTAACTAAAGTATCTATTCAAAGATATTTAATAAAAATAAATATTGTCATAAATAATGAATTTCAATTAGAAACAATTGCCCTTTTTGATATAGGAGCGGACCAAAACTGCATTAGAGAATTAATAATTCCAAAAAAATATTATAATAAAACATCAGAATCTCTTAAGGCTGCAAATGGTAAAAAACTAAAAATTACTTACAAAATTCCCAATGCAGAAATATCCAACAAAGGTATAAAATATCAAACATGTTTTTTAATGGTAAAAGATATTACCCAAGATGTCATATTAGGAACCCCATTCATATCCTTACTCAAACCTTATAAAGTAACAAATAATTCTATCTCCACTAAAGTTTTAAACACTAAGGTAGAATTTCCTTTTGTAGAAAAACTGAAAATAAGAAATCTCAACCTGTTAAAATCTTTATCCATTCATAATGGACAAATTAATAATTTAATTAATTACAAACAGAAGCAAATCTTTCCTAAAACAAGAAATATGTTTTAAAAAATTAACTGAACAATTAAGAAAAAAAGAAATACAAAAAAGAATAGATCAAATCAAGAAAGAAATAGAATCAACAATTTGTTCTGACATTCCTAATGCCTTTTGGAATAGAAAGAAACATGAAGTAACATTACCATACGAAAACGATTTTGATGAAAGACAAATACCCACAAAAGCAAGACCTATACAAATGAACAAAGAAATGGAAGAATTTTGTAGAAAAGAAATACAAGACCTTCTTAATAAAAATTAATTAGAAAGAGCAGTTCCCCTTGGAGTTGTTCAGCATTCTATGTAATAAAAAATGCAGAACTTGAAAGAGGAACGCCAAGATTAGTAATTAATTACAAACCTCTCAACCAAGCCTTAAAATGGATTAGATACCCAATACCAAATAAGAAAGATTTGCTACAAAAACTTTGTAATGCAAATATTTTCTCAAAATTTGATATGAAATCTGGATTTTGGCAAATCCAAATAAAAGAAGAAGAAAGATATAAAACAACATTTACTGTACCATTTGGACAATACGAATGGAATGTAATGCCTTTTGGGTTAAAAAATGCTCCATCTGAGTTCCAAAGAATAATGAATGATATTTTTTACCAATATTCTCAATTCACAATAGTATACATCGATGATGTATTAGTATTTTCAGAAAATTTAGAAAAACACTTTAAACATATATCGATCTTTATAAAGGTCATAAGAAATAATGGTTTAGTAGTTTCTAAATTCAAAATAAGTTTATTCCAAACCAAAGTAAGGTTTTTAGGTCATTATATTACCCAAGGAACCATTACCCCAATAGAACGATCTATAGAATTTGCTAGCAAATTCCCAGACCAAATTCTTGATAAAGTCCAATTACAAAGGTTCTTAGGAAGCCTCAATTATGTTATAGACTTTTATCCAGGTATTAGCAAATTATGTAAACCATTATATGACAGACTCAAAAAGAATCCACAACATTGGACAAAAAACCATACCAATATTATCACCCAAATCAAAAAACAAATCACTAAGGTTCCTTGTTTATATTTAGCTGATCCAAATGCCCCCAAGATAGTTGAAACAGATGCTTCTGAAATAGGGTATGGTGGGATCCTAAAACAAGTTAAAGGAGGAAAAGAGCAAGTAGTCCAGTTTACTTCCTGACACTGGAATCCTACTCAGCAAAATTATTGTACTATTAAAAAAGAAATTTTATCAATTGTTTTATGCATTAAAAAATTCCAAAGTGATTTATTAAATCAAAAATTCCTTTTGTGAATCGATTGCAAATCAGCAAAAGAAGTTTTACAAAAAGATGTTCAAAACATTGCCTTAAAACAGATTTTTGCAATATGGCAGGCAATTTTGAGCATATTTGATTTTGATATTGAATACATCAAAGGAGAAACTAATTCTTTTCCTAATTTTCTCACCAGAGAGTTTCTTCAAAAATTCCCCCCAAACTCCGAGAAAAAGGAAAAGGGAAAATAGAAGAATCATCCAAAACCCAAATCACCTCAAAACCAATTAAGACATGGTATGAAATTTGCCATGAAGAAGATGAGAAATCATCATCATCGTCAAAATCCTCCAAAAATACAATAATTCAAGATGCACAAGATCTAAATGAGATTGGTTCTCAAATCAAAAAATGGATTGAGTCCCTATCTCAATCTCCAGAAGTAGCATTGGCCTTTTCGTGAATGAAAGAGGAAACTCCTCTCAAACAAATTGCTGCTGAAGCAACAAAGGTTTTAAAAAATAAAGAGATTGTTTTACACAAACCAAAATCTCTTAAAAATGTTTTAAAAGTGACTTCTCTCCAAGATGTTTTTCCAAAAGAGATAGCGGTGTCTTCACAAACTGCTACACAAAAATCTTCACAATATTTTCCAAACAAATATTTTGAAAAAATTCTTGTTATAGAGGAAGAATTTCAGAAAAACCTCCACACATACTGGCAAAAAAACTTTTCAATGGATGGCATTTCAAACCATTGGATTCTTAAAAACCCCAACAGTATTATGAAAATATACTGGTCAAAACTGGATCTGTATTGTTCAAACATTACACAGATCCAAAAGATCCAAATTTTATTACCCATTCAACAGCCCAAATATTAAAAATTCTTCGACCAAGAGATTGGAGTGAAAACCCAAATTCTCCAAAGAAATTCCCAGCCAAATTTACCACCAAAATAGACTATTTCCCTTATTTTACATATTGGGATTACCAAATGGCATGGTACAGTGCCTTTTTAATGAACAACGAACACATGAGACATTCGTGGCTCATATATTTCAAATATGGCACCCAATTCAAATTCCCAAACTGGTTCCAAGAGTGGTGGAATTGGTATGGACCATCATCCTTTGAGATACTACCAGAAAAAATTCAAAACTTATGGCCCAAATTCTTTGACAAATTTCATCCTGAACCAGATCAAAAACACATTTACAGGACAATCCATTTTTTCTCAAAACTATGCATTTCCTGGATTGTCTCATGGAATTATTCTTATGAGCAAGACCAACATACTGGAATTCCATTATTAGTTCGCAATTACAGGACTAAATGGTGGGACAAATTTAATGATGAAAAATATATTTCAAAATATTTGGATAATTTTTTCAACAAGAATCCAAGATTATGTAAGTCCGCAGCTCCGGATCAAACCACAGCAAAATTTCTCCAAGTAAAGTTGACAGCTAGTGCAATGTTAGCTCAAGCCAAGACCAAAAAAGAATACAAAAAACTCATGGCTGAAATGCTCAGCTCATTGGACTCCGAATCTGAAGATGAATCTCCAGGATCCTCAATCAAAACGGTGGATCTTGCAGATGATACTACTTCGGTAACCATCACCAGGTCTAAAAAGAAATGATACATGAACAGGAGAGATTCCCTACAGCAACATAATGCGTGAACAGGAAAATATGAGAAAAATACAAATTACAGAACTATGTGAAAAAGTACGACGCACTCCAGCTACAGCTTCAGAATATGATGAAGATGTTTTAACAGTCGCAAAATCTGCCATCTTAGACATTTGTTTTCTTATTGTAAGAATATTTTTAACATTGTATCTTTTAACATTATTGTAAGAATATTTTGAATTATACTTCAGTTACCACTTTATATCATATATCTTTCGTTGAATTTGTAGTATCATTTAGATTTACTATTTTTGGTTGGATTTCATGCTACAGGAAGGGTTGTATATGGATGAAAATTGAATGTTAAAATCTGCCAAAGTTAGTGCCGCTAAAGAACGGTACTTTTTGCAGCGTTTGTGACAAAAGCACCGCTAAAGATCATGTTCTTTAGCGGCGTTTGCGAAAAAGTGCCGCTAAAGGTCATGTTCTTTAGCGGCGTTTGTGGTAAAAGTGTCGTTAAAGATCATGTTCTTTAGCGGCGTTTATGTGAAAAAGTACGACGCACTCCAGTTACAGCTTCAGAATATGATGAAGATGTTTTAACAGTCGCAAAATCTGCCATCTTAGACATTTGTTTTCTTATTGTAAGAATATTTTTAACATTGTATCTTTTAACATTATTGTAAGAATATATTGAATTATACTTCAGTTACCACTTTATATCATATATCTTTCATTGAATTTGAAGTATCATTTAGATTTGCTATTTTTGGTTGGATTTCATGCTACAAGAAGGGTTGTATATGGATGAAAATTGAATGTTAAAATCTGCCAAAGTTAGTGGCCTTTTTTTCTAAAACGCCGCTAAAGAATGGTACTTTTTGCGGCGTTTGTGACAAAAGCACCGCTAAAGGTCATGTTCTTTAACATTATATCTTTTAACATTATTGTAAGAATATTTTGAATCATACTTCAGTTACCACTTTATATCATATATCTTTCGTTGAATTTGAAGTATCATTTAGATTTGCTATTTTTGGTTGTATATGGATGAAAATTGAATGTTAAAATCTGCCAAAGTTAGTGGCCTTTTTTTTCTAAAACACCGCTAAAGAACGGTACCTTTTGCGGCGTTTGTGACGAAAGCGCCGCTAAAGGTCATGTTCTTTAGCGGCATAAGGTCATGTTTTTAGTGACGTTTGTGATAAAAGCGTCGTTAAAGATCATGTTCTTTAGCGGGGTTTGTGATAAAAGCGCCGCTAAAAATCATGTTCTTTAGCGGCGTTTATGTGAAAAAAATGCTGCAAAATTTAGCAACATTATCTATAACAGTGTTTTTTGCGGAGATTGAGGTTAGGCCAGACTTGACCTTTGAGAAGAAGCCTGTCCAGGTTCTGGATATTGACGTAAAGGTTTTGAGGAGGAAGTTTATTCCTTTGGTGAAGGTTCTATGGTGTAATTATAGCACTGAGGAGGTCACGTGGGAGCTTGAGGATGCGATGCGTCAGCAGTATCCTTATTTGTTCTAATCAGGTAAATTTCAAGGCCAGAATTTTCTTTTAGGGGTAGAGTTGTAATGCCCCAGAATTTTTATTTTTGTTCTTGCGATGATGTGACACAATTGTGTATTTGCTTCAGTGGTTAAGTGTCTTGGGTGTGTGTGAGGTCCCAAGTTCAAGCCAGGACTTGGGCAAATTTTGGTATTTTTTGGTCAATAGGCTTTTAAGTAAAAGTTGGTAAATAATTAACAGAATGGGCCTGCTTGTCTGGTGGATAAAGGGAGTGTTGGTGTGAAGGAGGTCTTGTGTTCAATTCTTTGTGATGGTGTGGAGACAGTATTTTGGCTCTAATTTTAGCTAAGAGTTGTGTTGGGGTAAAATTCTGAGTAACTGTGTTTTAGTGGGTTAATAGGGAGTGATTTTAAAAGATAATGGGGGATAGGTTATTAGAAAATAATCTGATTATCTTTTTGTTGCAGAAAAAAGAGAGTAGAGTTTCGGTTTTCTCTCCATTACCCAAACTTTTTCTGACGTTTTCTTCTTCTTTTTTTCCCTCTTCTGTCGATTCTTTCCCCTAGTTGATGTCGAAATTTCCATTATATTTCCCTTTCTATTTCTTTGTTTATTTTCTAATTGATTTGGTTGTTCATCGTTGGTTGCGTGTGTTCGGTAAGTAATGGTTTTGTCTATTGTTAAGCGTTCTTGGTTAATCTCTGAAAAGGGGATTCCTTTTTAGTGTTTAGGAGTTAATCAAGGGGCTGGTGGTTTTGAATCGATGCTGTGATTGTGTGAAGTCATGGTTACTCAAGCAAGGTAAGGGTTTTGTTAGGTTTTTAGTCGAGTTCCTTTCAAAATTGGTTGATTAAAAATGAATTAAGTGATTAATCTGGAGATTTGTTGGTCGATTTTTAGGTTCTGAAGGCTTAGGACTGCTTACGCATTAGAAACGATATCAGGTGTGTATCTGAAACACAGAAAATGGAATTTGGTGAAAAGCCAAAATTGCTTGCTGTCGAGAAATAAGAGAAATAAGATAAAATGATGCGAAAAATTGTAAAGAAAGGAAATAAGGGTGTTATAAACTTGGAAATCAACATTCTGCACTAAAATAGTTTTGGACAGCAGCAGTAGTCTAACTTTGAAAAATCATCAAAAATAGTGGAAATTGAGTTAGAGGTTGAATAAAATATGATTATTGAGTCTATTTTTTCATGGAAGAAACAATGTAAGTAATGAAATTGTGAGTTATAAGATATAATGAATTTTGTGAGACAAGGTCAGAATGGGTTCAGGTTCCCCTGTTCTGACTTTGGAAAAATCATAAAAAATTGTAAAAAAATAATTAGGGGCTTAAATTTATATGTTTAAATCCTTAACGAGTCTATATTCAAGAGAAAAAACGGAAACATCATTGGAATTCCGTACTAAAAGATAAATAATTTTTAGTAAGGAAATGTTGAAGTTGTCAAACAGCAGAATCGGGATAGATTTGAAGATTTTACTATACTTATTTGATAAACTATAAAATCTAAAAATTTAATGGTAGAAAGGTATTTGAGTCTAGTTTCGAAAACATCAAGCGGATCTTAATTTGGAATTCTGTAGCTCAAGATATAAATAATTTAGTGACAATGACTCAAGTAGACAGCTTTGAATGAACATATAAGTAAATAGCGAAAACATATATGAATATTTAGCTAGCATAGGTTACATTAAAAATGGATCCCACGACCAAGGCCAATTTGGGCCGAGTGGGCCACACGGGCACACACGGGCATGTGGGCCTATTTTTACCAGAATGTTTCTAAGGTTGCACGGGTCACTCAAGTCAACTATGAACCTACTGTAAGGTCGGTAAGTGTTAATTAAACCCTTAAATGTGTGAAATTTACTGAATGATATCTATACTAAGCATGTTAATATCTGAACCAAATATATGTATTAAAATTGCATAATAGCATATCATCCATTTTATGTTGCATTGCATTGGGCTGGGGGTTGTTATTCGGAGGAAGTGTACTAAAAGGCTTTAAGCCTAATTTATTGGCAGCTCAGCTGCAAACTACTGTTTATGCCGCATTCGGTACTACTTGAAGTGTAGGGATGCGTGGGTTGATTATGTCCCCACATGTAGTGTAGGGTTGGACGGAGATGGTGTGTAGAAGCTGGATGGGTAGGGTTTTGCTGCTGTATAACTGTTACTGCTACTGATACTGTGATGGGCTAAGGCCCTACTGCATTTTTGACACTGTACTGAGATGAGCTAAGGGCTAAACTGTCACTGATACTGAAAAGGGCTTAGGCCCAAGCTGTTCAACTGTGCACTGTGAATACTGATTGTTTGTTTGTTCCAGCGGGATTACACATTGCGTTTACGTAAATTCACCCTTTTTGTTTAATGTGCACAGGTAATTCCTAGACTTAGACAGGTCGGTGCGACAGAGGACTCAACGGTGACCACAAAAATTTTTAGACTTCATGGTTTTCAATTTACGTTTAATGATTTAATTATTATTGATTATTTGGGTTGTAATTTAAGGACCTTCTGGGACTTTATTTTTAAAATTAGGGTTTTTTATTTATTTATTTTACTTTATGGATTTATACCTGCTAGTCGTAGAAAATTCGGTTTTCAAAAAGTTAAAGTAGTTTCTAAACGCATGATCACTTAGATTGTTTTATTAAAGCTTCCGCAACGAGGGATGTTTCAAATCAAATGTTTTAAATGAATAAAGACGACTTTCTATGTTCTAAAAAAGGTTTACTAAAGATAATAACATGAAATGTTTTCAACGTAACAACGGGGTTTCAAAAACACTATCGTGTGACATTGCCAGATACGGCTATAACGTCTAGGCTGGGTTTGGGGTGTTACAGTAAGATAAATTTATGGCTTTGATAACTTTGTTGAGCTAATGTGTATCAATGTATGCTTATACTTACAACATGGTATGAATATGAAAGCATAATGAAAGGAATTAATCATATGTGAATTCATGTATATCGATATAAGAATTTGCTACTAAACTGCCTCAGATTGAGTTACGGGTATATTCGGCATGTTAAATGATCTGTTATGTCATAACTCTCTTTAGCTTTGGGCGCATCATATTTATTCAACATTGGGTGCATTATATTACTAGTTCTTCAAAGCCTTAGGGCTCTGAGAATGTATCATCAGATTTAAAGCCTTGAGGGTCTGTGAGCGTATACCAACGTATTAATTTGTCCTTTAGTCTATGTCCGGTTTGTAAGAGCCCATTTTTGCCTGGGCCCATACCAGCAAAACAAACCCAAATGATAAAAACCAAAAACAGTCCATTTAACGAAAATTTAAACCCAAAATTACAATGGCCCGAATGGCCTAATAAGAATTAAAACCCTAAAGCCCAAATTAGCCTAGCCCAAACCCGATTACAACAGAAGGGGAAACCCTAGCATCACTGCCCTCCAGCCACCGCAATAGTAGCTTCTTCTCTACGCACTCCACGCCACGCGCCTCCAACTGGTCTCTGCGCCATGCCACGTCACTGTACGGCCTCCGTACACCTGCAAGAACCCACAACACAAAAAGAAGCAAGAAAAAGAGGGGAGAGAAAAATGATGTATTTTAATTTATTTTTCTTTTCGATTCGGCTATATAAAAGCCATTTTTCAATTTGTAAAGAGAACAGATACGCATTCAGAATAAAAATCAAAATACAAAAAGGTGATTTCCTGGGTTTCTGGTTCATTTTTCATTTTGCTATTCTTTTTACTTTACTTTTTTTTTCTTTTTTTTCGCGTTCAACAATCGTTTGTTAAGAGGAGAAATATAGAAAAAGAAGAGAGAAAAGGGGAGGAGCGTACCTCGTGGCCCGATCTTTGCTCTCTTCGTCGCAATCAGAGTTGGAGCGAAGGTTCGGAGATCCTTTTTGAACGATCGTTGCATAGAGCGGCGCAGAAAAAAATACTTACCTTCGTAGTGCGCCATCGCAGCTCTCCCTGTTTCCTTTCAAATCAGAGATGGAAGAAAGGGGATTTGAGGAAGCGGCGCTGCGAAGAGAAGGGGGAAAGTATTAGGTTTTTTTTTTGGGTTCTAAAATGTAATAGCTACTGATTTTTTTAGGGTTGTAGTAGGGACTGAAAGCGGCACCGTTTAGGGCTTGACTCCATGGCTCCAAAACAGTGTCGTATTGAGTTATAACTGCTGACCCGACCCAATACCTTGGGGATCCGCGTGTTTTGCGGTGAAGGGTACATTTATGCGCTTGATCTCTTTGCTTTTGCACTAATTTGTATTTCAGTCCCTATAGTTTCTATTATTCGGGCCCTATGATTTGCTGCACGTTTCATGTTAATCCATAATGAGACGTTGCGCTTGAGTTGAAGGAATATTTCCATAATCAATCCCTTGTTCTTTGTTTATACTCCATGTTTTAGTGCAATTCCAATTCAATTATTAACCTTGATTTAAACCGTTTTAATATATGTTACGATTTCTTTATTTTTCCATTATTTTATTTATTCATTTTAAAATTTTATATATAATATATGTTTTAATATATTATTTAGTTTAAATATTTATATATATTATTTAAATTAAAATCTATGTATTTTGAAATCAATTTATTTTAAAATCCCTCATATATATTAAAAATCTGGTATATTATTTTAACTTACTTTGTAAATAAATTACTTTAAATTACTTAGTATATTACCTTATTATTAATTTGTTTTATATTTTAATTATTCTAAAATTATTCTATCTTATTTGCTTTAAATTGATTCATATTGATTATCTAAAACCCATGTTCATAGAATATTCATTTAAGTTTTTATCCTTTATTTAAATTATTTTACATATCTTATTTTAATTTCTATTCCATTATTTTTTGTTCACTGCAACTTTATGTACATATTATACATATATTGTTGTATGAAGTTCTCCATTATATATTACTTCTTTTATATATACTACTTATATAGATTAATATATTGTATTAATATATCAGTTGTTTTGATTTTTGATATATATTTATTTTAAGTTTTTTTACATCATTTATTATTATTATTTTAAAACCCTAATTTTTTATCTATGTCAAACTTATTATACATGTTATTCTTTTTAGATTTTTATACGAATAATCCATTAATTATAATTTCCCTGCTTGCATGTTGTTTGTCTTTTAGTTATTTCAAAAATTTGTCACATTTCATATTTGTTAACTTGTTTAGTTTTTAGAAGTATCTTAGAAAGATTAACGTTTGTATTTGCATAATATGTGACTATTTCCCTTATGTGTATTGTATCACTTATTCGTACTTATCAACCATTTGTCACTGTCATGTTTTATCTGCTAAAAATTAATTACGTGTGACATGGTTGATGTAACAGCCCGATTTTGGGCCTAGTCGGAATAGTGGTTTCGGGACCACAAATCCGACAAGGGAAAATATGGTTATTATTATATTTTTATGGTCTACAATTTCACGGAAAATTTTCGTAAAAATTTCGTTCGAAAATTTCGACGTTTGGGCACTCAATTTAGTCAAAAGGACTAAATTGTAAATAGTGCAAAAGTTGAGTTCTATATGTAGAAGTATCTAATTGATATGAAATTTTAAATTGGAGGTCTTTATGTGGTAATTAGACCATTAGTTAGTTGATGGACAAAAATAGACATAAGAAATGAGAGAAATAGATTTTTTTAAGTGGGGGCATATTAGTCATTTGGTAATAAAAAAAATAAAATGGGAAAAAGATGACAAAAATCATCATCTTCCTCATTAGTTGCTGCCGAAATTTGAAGGAAGCCATAGCTAAGGTTTCTTTGCTTTCTCAAGCTTATAGTAAGTGCATCCTAGCCCCGTTTTTAATGTTCTTCACATTTTTGGAATCCTCGTAACTCGGTTTAGCTTATTCTAGCAATAATTCGTGTTAGGGCTCATATTTGGAAAAATACCCATAGGTGAAATGTGTTTATTTTGCTGTTTTATGGTGGAATATGAAGCTATAAATTATGTTAAACAACTTTTGCTAAGCGATTTTAAGCGAAAACGGGTAAATAGGCATAATCGGTAAAAATAATTATTGTTCATAAGTGTATGTTAGAGTGAGAATTTGATGTTGCCATAGAAGGGAAAAATGTTCAGCATGTCATAAAACCTAAGAATAAGTGATGAAGTTTAATTTCCGAGCTTGGGGACAAAAGTGTAATTATGCAAAAGTTTGGGGGCAAAATTGTAATTTTTCAAAAAGTTGGGTGGTGGATTATTTTAATGAATGTGAACATTAAATGAGTTAAATTTGCTATTATAGATCAAGAAAGACGTGAAGATTATTTCAAACGAGGAAAAGAAAAGATAGTGGAGTGAAGTGCAAAATTTCGATATTTTGCACCGAGGTAAGTAAACACGTGACTTGATGTATTATTTTGACATTAATTGATATATGTTGAGATTTATTTGGAATTAAAATAAATGTTTGGCCATATCCTAAAAATGTTGTTAAATCGGGAAAGGTGGTAAAGAGTTGCAATATATGATTTATGGGTTGAACACTCGGAATAAGCCGAAGTATGTTGTACATAAAGGGGTTGCTGTGTGCTGATTCCCCGATTCATTGGTGGTGCTATGTGCGATATCCACCGTATCTTTGAAAAGTGAAAGGGGGTTGCTATGTGCTGATTCCCCCGAGGGGTTGCTAAGTGCTGATTCCCCAGTTCATTGGTGGTGCTAAGTGCGATATCCACCGTATCTCTGAAATAAAAAGGGGGTTGCTATGTGCTGATTCCCCCAAGGGGTTGCTAAGTGCTGATTCCCCGATTAAGTGGTGGTGCTAAGTGCGAGATCCACCAATAACGGTTAACATTCCGAGTGCTCAACGAAAAAGTGTGGAAGGTGAATATTTCCATATGGTGGAAATTTTTATGGGGCAAATATTGAGTTGGATACTAAATCGATCCATGTATGAGATGGGAGAAAATATCAAAAACGAAAAAAGGAACGATTTAGTTATAAACTGTGTTGAACAACAGCAGATGGGTAACTTTGAAAAATCACCATAAATGGTGGAAAATGAATGGGAAGCTGAATAATATATGAAATTGAAGCTGAATGTGTCTATTTTCATATGAAATAAATAGAATAAGCAAAAGAGTTGTATTTTTGGAGATATCTGAATTTTACTGAAACAGGGCTGGATTGATTTCGGGATCCCCTGTTCTAACTTTGGAAAATCACCAAAAATTGTACAAAAATAATTATGGTGTGAAATTTATATTCCTGGATTCCTTATTGACTCTATTTTTAATAGAAACAAGCGAAACCATTTTAAATTTTTTTACAGAGAGTTAAGTGAATTTTTTTGAGGAAGGGTCAGAACCGTTGGGCAGTGAAACAGGGGAAGTTTTAATGAATAAATTGTACTAATTGGCTGGGTAAAAAATTCTGAAATTTTTATGGTGAAATGGTATATGAGTCTAGTTTCAGGGAAAATTTACGAAACTCAATTTGGAGCCCTGTAGCTCCGGATAAAAATAAATTAGCGACTATGACGCAGAAAAACAGTTTGCTGGAAATTGCCTAAACAATGAAGTTATTCATGAATAAGTTTATATTTTGGTGTAGTTATGTGAGTAATTACTTATTTATCATGTGTTTACTTACTAAGCTATATGCTTACTCGATTTTATTTTTCCCTTGATTATAGTGACTTCCGACAACTCGGAAATTTGGAACGAAGTCAGACAATCATCCACACTATCCTTCACACTTGGGGTATTTTGCTACTATCGTTCCGGAAAATTATGGCATGTATAGACGACCTATGAAATATAGAATCATCATGTAAATATATGTTATGGTTTGATTTAAAATGTGGTGTTCATTAATAGTTAAATTGTGAGTATTATTATAAATGAGTTCGGTTGATATATATATATTGGATTGTGATTTAAATTTGCAGGAGGTTTAAGCAAAATTAAGCAGAAATGCTGTCGAAATTTTTTAAAAAACTTAGTAATACCTCATACTCTGTTCCGAGCCGGAATACGAGTAAGGGGTGTTACATTTTAGTGGTATCAGAGCTACGGTTTAGTCGGTTCTCGGACCAATAAAATATGTGTGAAAGTCAGTCTATACATGCCATCAATATATTGTGATAGTGTGATGATTTCTGACAATTTAAAATTTTGTTTTATATAGTAAATGGATCCTAATCGAAGTATGGCAGATGATGTTGAAAGTAACACGCCGGTTCCCGCACAAGGGACCGCGCATGAAGAGAGTAGACATGAGACACATGGACAGGATGAGGCTCGAGAAGCCTTCCTCCGAATGATGAGTGATTGGTATACAGAATATGTCCGTGTAAATCCGAATGTTCCACCTCCTCCACCCCCTCCTATTCCTCCGCCGGTCCCCGTAGCTCCACGAAGTGCTGAATTGGTGAGATCAAGTAAACCACCCGTTGATAGAATTCGAAAGCATGGGGCTGAAGATTTCAGGGCCAATGTTGATGATGATCCGGAAAAAGCCGAGTTTTGACTTGAAAATACTATCCAGGTATTTGATGAATTATCTTGTACTCCTGAGGAATGTTTGAAATGTGCTGTGTCTTTATTGAAGGATTCGGCACACCGTTGGTGGAAAACATTAATAACGGTGGTTCCAAAAGAAAGAGTTACTTGGGACTTCTTTCAGGAAGAATTCAGAAAGAAATATGTAAGCCAACGGTTTATTGATCAGAAGCGCAAAGAGTTTCTCGGATTGAAACAGGGCCGAATGTCAGTAGCAGAATATGAACGGGAGTTTGTCCGGCTTAGTAAATATGCCCAGGAATGTGTGCCTACGGAGGCTATTATGTGTAAAAGATTTGAAGAGGGGCTAAATGAAGACATCAGACTACATGTTGGAATTTTAGAGTTAAAAGAATTTGTGGTATTAGTTGATCGTGCTTGCAAAGCTGAAGAGCTGAGTAGAGAAAAGAGAAGGGCAGAGATGGAAGCTCGAGATGTAAGGAAGAGGTCAATGGGCAGAACATTTCAATCTCACCCGAAGAAGTTTAAAGGGATGGATCCACGACCAACCGGTTCAGTTGGGTATTCACGCAGAGACCGAGGGAGGTCATATTCCGAAACTACAACTCGAGCTACCTCAGTGGCAAGTGTGGGTAATGTAGGAAACACCAGACCTGAATGTCAACAGTGTGGCAGGCGACATACTGGTGAGTGTTGGGGATTTAAACGAGCTTGTTTCAGATGTGGTTCCCAAGAGCATTATGTAAAAGACTGCCCTGAGAGAATAGAAGAAGAAAGATTACAAAGAGCTGGATCGGGTGATGTTGTCAGTAGAGGCAGACCACCGAGAAATGTGGGAAGCAAAGCCAGTGGTAAGAGTGTGATAAAAGATGCAGCTGGAGGATCAGAAACTAGAGCGCCTGCCAGGACTTATGCTATACGCGCTCGAGAGGATGCCTCATCTCCCGATGTGATTACTGGTACATTTTCTCTTCATGATATTGATGTTATTGCTTTGATTGATCCCGGCTCTACTCATTCATATATATGCATGAATTTGGTGTCTAGTAAGAAATTGCCTGTTGAAAACACTGAATTTGTAGTTAAAGTATCAAATCCTTTAGGCAAATATGTCTTAGTCGATAAGGTTTGCAAGAATTGTCCCCTGATGATTCAAGGTCACTGTTTCCCGGCTAATTTGATGTTGTTACCATTTGATGAGTTTGATGTTATTTTGGGGATGGATTGGTTGATATTGCATGATGCCAAGGTAAATTGTAGACAGAAAATTCTTGAATTAAATTGTGAAAACGGTGAAATTCTCCGGGTTGAAACAAAGGAGCCGAATAAGTTGCCTATGGTGATTTCGCACATGTCTGCTCAGAAATACTTGAGAAAGGGATGTGAAGTTTATCTTGCTTATGTGCTGAACACGGATATTACTGGGTCAAAGCTTGAATCAGTGCCGGTAGTTTGTGAATTTCCAGATGTATTTCCAGAGGAATTGCCTGGGTTACCTCCGATTAGAGAAGTTGAGTTTTCTATTGATCTGTTACCTGGTACTGCACCGATTTCTATTGCACCGTATCGAATGGCTCCGACTGAGTTGAAGGAATTAAAAGCTCAGTTACAAGAGTTGACAGATAAAGGATTTGTGAGACCGAGTTTTTCTCCTTGGGGTGCTCCTGTGTTATTTGTGAAAAAAGGACGGCTCTATGAGACTTTGTATTGACTATCGTCAGCTCAACAAGGTGACTATAAAGAACAAGTATCCTTTGCCGAGAATTGATGATTTATTTGATCAATTAAAAGGGGCAACAGTGTTTTCTAAGATTGATTTGAGGTCTGGTTACTATCAGTTAAGAGTTAAAGAGTCTGATGTGCCGAAAACCGCCTTTAGAACAAGGTATGGACACTATGAATTTCTGGTAATGCCTTTTGGGTTAACAAATGCTCCAGCTATTTTTATGGACTTGATGAACCGAATTTTTCGGCCGTACTTGGATAAGTTCGTGGTGGTGTTCATAGATGATATTTTAATCTATTCTCGGGATGAATCTGAGCATGCAGAACATTTAAGAACTGTGTTGCAGATTCTGAGAGAAAAGAAATTGTATGCTAAATTCAGCAAAAGTGAGTTTTGGCTTCGTGAGGTTGGATTCTTGGGACATATAGTTTCAAGTGAAGGTATTCGGGTTGATCCAAGCAAAATTTCAGCAATTGTTGATTGGGAGCCACCAAAGAATGTGACAGAAGTTAGAAGCTTTCTGGGCTTAGCTGGGTATTACAGACGCTTTGTCAAGGGATTTTCGATGATTGCTTCTCCTATGACTAAGTTACTGCAGAAGAATGTCAAGTTTGAATGGACCAATAAATGTCAACAGAGTTTTGAACAGTTGAAGGCATTATTGACTGAGGCGCCAGTGTTGGTGCAACCTGAGTCCGGGAAGGAGTTTGTAATTTACAGTGATGCATCGTTGAATGGTCTTGGGTGTGTGTTAATGCAAGAGGGCAAAGTAATAGCTTATGCTTCGAGACAATTGAAACCGCATGAGAAGAATTATCCGACGCATGATTTAGAATTGGCTGCCATTGTTTTTGCTTTAAAAATTTGGCGTCATTATTTGTATGGTGAAAAGTGCCGAATCTTCACTGATCATAAGAGTTTGAAGTATTTGATGAGCCAAAAAGATTTGAATTTGCGGCAACGAAGATGGCTCGAGCTAATCAAAGACTATGAGCTAGTGATTGATTATCACCCCGGGAAAGCTAATGTGGTTGCTGATGCCTTGAGCAGAAAATCTTTATTTGCTTTGAGAGCTATGGGTACGATGTTAACTTTATCTGATGATGGCTCAATGTTGGTTGAATTGAGAGCTAGACCATTATTTCTTCAGCAAATTCGGGAATCTCAAAAGAATGACAGTAAATTGCAAGCCAAGAGAGCTCAGTGTGAAGCAGGTGTTGACTCAGATTTTCAAATTGGTTCAGATGATTGCTTGATGTTCCGGGATAGAGTATATGTACCAAGAAATGATGAGTTAATTCAGACCATTTTATGTGAGGCACATAGTGGTGACTTGTCAGTTCATCCGGGTAGTGTGAAAATGTATAATGATTTGAAGAAGTTGTATTGGTGGCCAGGCATGAAAAAGGATATCTCGGAATTTGTATCAAAGTGTTTAATCTGTCAACAAGTGAAGGCTGAGCATCAAGTACCATCGGGTTTACTTCAACCGATAACGATTCCAGAGTGGAAGTGGGATAGTATTACGATGGATTTTGTGACAGGATTGCCTTTAACTCCAAAGAAGAAAGATGCTATTTGGGTAATTGTTGATAGATTGACAAAGTCGGCTCATTTTATTCCGATACGCATTGATTACTCACTTGACAGGTTGGCAGAATTATATGTCGCTGAAATAGTGAGATTACATGGGGTGCCTAAATCTATTATATCGGATAGAGATCCGAGATTTACTTCGAGGTTTTGGGTAAAGTTGCAGGAAGCCTTGGGTACAAAATTGAATTTCAGTACTGCGTTTCATCCGCAAACTGACGGGCAATCGGAAAGAGTGATTCAAATTCTTGAAGATATGCTCCGGTGTTGTATTTTAGAATTGAAAGGCAGTTGGGAGAAATATCTACCATTGGTTGAATTTGCTTATAACAATAGCTATCAGTCAAGTATACGAATGGCACCGTATGAAGCATTATATGGGCGTAAGTGTAGAACTCCTTTATATTGGACTGAGCTCGGTGAGAACCGGATTCATGGAGTCGACTTGGTGAAAGAAACTGAAGAAAAGGTGAAAATAATTCGTGACTGTTTAAAGGCTGCCTCAGATCGGCAAAAGTCGTATGCGGATTTAAAGAGAAAAGAAATTGAGTTTCAAGTAGGTGATAAGGTGTTCTTGAAGGTGTCTCCATGGAAGAAGATTCTGAGATTTGGTCGTAAAGGCAAACTAAGTCCACGATTTATTGGACCATATGAAGTTACCGAGAGAGTTGGCCCTGTAGCATATCGGTTAGCTTTACCACCGAAGTTGGAAAAGATACATAATGTGTTTCATGTGTCGATGTTGCGACGTTACCGTTCGGATCCTTCACATATAGTTTCCCCTACAGAGATTGAGGTCAGACCAGATATGACTTATGAGGAAGAACCAATAAAGATTTTGGCTCGGGAAGTCAAGCAGTTAAGGAATAAAAGTGTATCCTTAGTAAAAGTACTGTGGCAAAAACATGGGATGGAGGAAGCTACGTGGGAACCGGAGGAAATTATGAGGAAACAGTACCCAAATCTCTTTTTCGGTAAGATTTTCGGGGACGAAAATCCTTAAGGGGGGAGAGTTGTAACAGCCCGATTTTGGGCCTAGTCGGAATAGTGGTTTCGGGACCACAAATCCGACAAGGGAAAATATGGTTATTATTATATTTTTATGGTCTACAATTTCACGGAAAATTTTCGTAAAAATTTCGTTCGAAAATTTCGACGTTTGGGCACTCAATTTAGTCAAAAGGACTAAATTGTAAATAGTGCAAAAGTTGAGTTCTATATGTAGAAGTATCTAATTGATATGAAATTTTAAATTGGAGGTC